>NW_021135891.1:0-255835 GCF_004193835.3 Ostrinia furnacalis | reverse complement strand
AAATTGATTCCTACTGACTTTGCGCCGCGAATAACAAGACGGGCAAGAATATGCGTGCAGCAAGGAGGACGTCATTTTGAGCCACTTTTGTAGGTATGTACCTAACCATAATTTTGAATGCTTGTTGTTTTGTTAACGACGTGCGTGTATTTTTTTCTCCGTAGGTATTAAATAATAATAATAATACCTAGTAAATACTAGGCGCACAGAATGTTTTAATGAGGCGTGGCCGGGGGCGTGAACATAGAAAGTTACTCCTGGTCACTCCTGGTAGGACAATGAACCCAAATTAGTGATGGGAATTTTTATAATCGATATTTTTATTTTACATAAATTTACCCGAAATTTGAATATGTCGCTATGACTGTAAGAAATTAACAAGGGACTCTTTATAGACGTCTATTAAATACCCTTCAGTTATTAGGGGTTTTTTTGAAACACCCTGTATAAATAGTCAAATATATCGATAAGTTGGATGAAAACTAATTATTTTACTTTTTTTTATTTTTGGGAGTAGAATTTAGTAAAAATAGAAAAATATTGTAAATCATGTTTGTTGATTATTCCTAGTCTATTCAAAGAAGTGTTATTTCAATAAAAAAAACATTATCAAAATATTGTTTTTTTGGAACCGAAAGAACCGAAAAAACCGGGGCTCCCGGTTCTTATGACCACCAGACCCGAAAAACCCGGTTCCTCAAACCAGAACCGATTCTGCATTCCCTACACCAGTCAACCTATGATGGATTAAATTGAAAGATTGCATACAGCTCCTTGACTATGACTTCATGTTACATGGAAGTTACGTTTGGTCCAAGTCATAAGAAATTAGGCAGATAATTATTATGCTTAATATTTTATTTAGTGATATTCTTAACTTATTTTTTAGAACTATCATTCAACCTATGTTGAACTATATTGAATGTTTGCATACCTACTGTTCTTTGACTATGATTTCAAGTTAGACCAATGTATGTTTGGTCCAAGTGACAAGAATATTAGACAGATATACAAAGACAATCTTTTATTATTTTATTTTGTAGAATTAATAAGTTAAAGAGTTCCTTTTAGGAAAATCTTATCAATGTACAAGATAAATTAAGATAATGTCATAAAGATGCTATAACTATTAATGTACAGCAGAAAATTAATTAAAAACCTACATTCATACGTACTATTAACATATTTAAAAATTTATAAATACTTGCAGTATTGTCTTATTATTCATTTGGTTTCGATGCTCGCTAATTTTAATCATCAAAATCGCTACAGTTTATGCGCTTGGACCGCAACAGTGCTGAACATGGTATCCTTCCGTTTGGCCAAATTACTTTTCGCCAAATTTCACTTCGCAAACAACTTATCGCCAAAGTTTCATTTCCCAAATTAACTTTTAGCAACTGTACTTTTCGCAACTAATTCATTTGGTCAAATTATCATTTGGCCAAATTTTACTTGGCAAATGTTTATATAGCAAATGTTTTATGTTGCCAAATATTATATCCCAAATAATTTGTTTGGTCAAATTGACACTGCACATACTTACCCACCGTTACCCACAAATCAAAGTAAGGCACATGATCATGATTTCACAAGAATTTTATGTAAAACATTGCAGGAAATAGTATGGTTGCAAAAAGTAGGTATTACAGAAAAAAGTAGGTTAGGTTAGGTTAGAACAGTGACGCTAGAATCACCTCTATTGTTAATGAATCGTTTGGAAATTTCGATAAAAAGAATGAAATAAGGATATTAATGCAGAACAAATTTTGTATTAACTACCCACTAAACAAAATAATAACCACAAGCTAATTTGTATCCATTCTATGCACCAATCAAATTATTTTGTACTATAACAAAGATTGTAAGTCAGTGAAGTGACTGAATAATAAAAATAATGTATTCGCGTTGTTAAGCTGCTGGAAGATCGTAATTTTTTGGGGCCGAGGCTGATTGACAGTTGATTAGCTGGCCGACGTTCGGATACGCACACCTTACTACCAACAGTACCAATTTGACGTTACACACTAGCGCCACCACTGCGACCACAGCGCCACCTCTGCGACTACAGCGTCACCTCTGCGTCTACATCGCCACACACACAATGCTGTGCCACGGTTGCAATTCAGCTTTAAAGGTGAATAATTTCTTAAACATCTTTTCGTCCAAAATACCCCAGTGCCTGAAGACGAAAGTCTACAACCAATGTGTGTTACCTGTGATGACTTATGGCTCGGAAACGTGGCCCCTCACTATAGGCCTTATACAGAAGCTCAAAGTTGCACAGCGTGCTATGGAGAGGGCTATGCTCGGTGTTTCTTTACGAGATCGAATCAGAAATGAGGAGATCCGTAAACGAACTAAAGTCGCTGACATAGCCCGACGGATCAGCAAGCTGAAGTGGCAGTGGGCAGGGCACATAGTACGCAGAACTGACGGCCGATGGGGCAGCAAGGTTCTGGAATGGAGGCCACGTGCCGGAAAACGCAGCGTGGGACGTCCACCCACAAGGTGGACCGACGACCTGATAAAGGTAGCGGGAAGGCGCTGGATGCAGGCCGCTACCAACCGTGCGATGTGGAAGTCATTGGGGGAGGCCTATGTTCAGCAGTGGACGTCCTGTGGCTGAAATGATGATGATGATGAATTTCTTAAAGTGTAATTCTTGTAAATCGGATCTATGCTTTGCTTGCTTGAATTTAACAAAGAAAACTCACAAATCCCTCACAAGTGAACAGATCAAGTCATTGAGCTGCCCTTACTGCACAAACGTGAACAATGAACGCCGGCATAGAAAAAATGATGAGACTCCGTGCCGCCAGCGTCACCATGAGCAGACCCTGAATGAAACTACTATGAACGTTTCCTATAGCTATGGCGGCGCAGCTCAAGACAACGGTGCGAGTATCTCCGTCTCTGACAGTGTTTCTGCACAAGTTAATTTAATAAACGAGCCTGTCTCGATGGAAAATATAAGCAAACTTCTTGATTTAAAAATGGCAGCGGATTCCCCAATTATGTTAAATTTAAGATCAGCGCTTAACAAAGACCTCGAAAAAATGGTGGCTACGCACGTGAATCGTGCCTTCGAAAGCCTAAAGAGCGAATTTACTAACACAACTGATTTTTTATCTGCTGAACAAAGTGATCTAAGAGCTGAGATTAGAGAAAGAGACAATGTAATAAAAAAACTACAATCTGATATCTTAGATTCGCAGAACTCACTGGCTAAGCTTAAGTCTAGGGTATCAACTATGGAGAAAATCTCACGGGACTTAAATATTGAGATTCACGAAGTCCCTGAGAGCAGAAACGAAAATTTAACGGCCTTATTTAAGAAACTCTGTGAATGTCTACAAGTGGACATACCTGATTGTGATGTGAGAGCTTGCCGCCGCGTTGCTAAAATGGATGTGTCCTCGAAAAGACCACGAAACATACTCGTCACACTCATCGCAGCGTCTTCGTGATCTTGTTTTATCAGCAGTGACTCGCTTTAATAAAACCCATCCGAAGCAAAAACTTGCCACATCTCACATTGGTTTCACGGGCGAAATGCGTAGAATATATGTGGCTGAACATCTGTCTCCTGAATTAAAAGAAGTGCACAGTGCAACAAGAAAGTTCTGTCGAGAAAATAACTTTAAGTTCGTCTGGGTACGCTTTGGCCAAATATACATCCGCAAGGATGAACAAAGCCCAGCTGTTCATGTTAAAAATGTTGATTCTCTTGGTAAAATCTTGTAATTGGTTTTTTTTTTTTTATTTCTCCATTAAAAATTACTTGTTTGTTTGGCCTTAAGAAACCCTTTACAATATGTTAAGTGTATATTAACTACCAGAATGTCAATAGATTTCGTTCTAAATTGCCAGAATTTTACTTGAATTTATTGGGCTCTGATTATGATGTTATATGCCTGACGGAGACAAATTTGAATAGAGGAATCTTCGATGGAGGAATTGTGGATGCACGTGTTAGAATAGTTATATGTACATACCTGATTAATATTATCAATATTCCATGTGAACTATAATTAGTATTCCATATTAACACTATTATTTAACTTTCTTTAACACCACACACACCAAGTATTGCACAGCCGCCATATTAACTGTCGGATAAAAATAAGACTTCCGTTTGCAAATTATAATTTACTGTAAGACTTCCGGCTTCTTAATAATAATTGTTATAATTTCTAAATATTATTAAATTAATAATTAATAAGCCAACTTCCTATTCCTTAATCAAAAATAGTTATTGTAAAATGAGAAATTCCAACTTCCGGATCCGTTTAAATATTAATTATAAAATATTCTAACTTCCTGTTTTCTGATTGGTCGACTAAAGCGGCCAATCAGAGTTGAGTAAAGGGAAGGAAAGAATATGGGTATAAATAGATGGAATTTCTCGTTGAAAGGCAGTCTCTCTTGACGGAGCTTTGGATTGGTGCTGTTCAAGTTAAGTAGTTTACCTTATTTTATTTACTTTACCCTTAAATTGGTAATACTCTGTCCAATATATTGTGTGTTTATTACCATAATATGTTTGTAAATGTATAATGTGTGTTTGTGGACGTAAGTAAATCAATATTGATGAATATTTTTATTGCTTATAAAGATTTTGAATTTAACCTTACATTAACAAATAATTTAACGTTTATTTGAATAAAATATTACTATACCCTATTTGTTTTATAATTTATTCTTGAGTAACCTACACTGAACAATTTAAAATATCCCGATATAGTTTAAATAGCAACATATTGCTGAAATAATATAATTTAATATTAAATATAGTCCTATTTGCTAACATCAGAAGTGGGATCGACTTATGTCTACAACAAAAAAATAATTCTTTTTTTTTTCTCAGTTCATAATGGAGACCTCTACTATTGAGTCTTTTGGCTGCCATCCGGGATGCAGTATCCGATAATCGGCGGCAAGACGACGTTGCGCTGCCAATCTACGATCCTGCCCACAACGATGCTGGAGCAGCGACCTGGTGCAACCACATTGAAGCTCTCGCCGAGGAGCTTTCCTGGAGCAGCATCACGAAAGTGGCTAAAGCCGGTAAGGCCCTCAGGGGCTCTGCATTATTATGGTTTGAGACTTGGGAACCACAAGATGGTAGGACCTGGGAAAACTTCCGTTCTGAAATAGTATCGTTGTACCCCGAAAAAAAGAATTTGTCTGAAAAACTTTATAAAGCAGTTGTGTATTCATCTGATTCCGCGGATTCATATTGTGAATATGCTAGGGAAAAAATAAGATTACTGAAATGTACCAAATTAACGTTTAGTGAAGCTCAACTAGTTGAATTGATTTGTGGAGGAATCAGGGATAACAATGTAAGGATGGCATCTTTCAACAGTGGCGTTAATACAACCTCTGATCTTATAGCGCTGTTTACCACTTACGTTAAAAGTAAGAAGCGACAATTTGATAATACAAACCTCGACAATATATCTGGTCAGAATAGTAATAAACGTTTTAAATTTCATAAATCAAGTGAGGCAGAGAAGATTTGCTTCACATGTTCTAAGCCAGGACACATCAGAACTGAATGCCCAACAGGATCAAGGCCAGCAGGTGAAAAATTAAAAACCACTCCACCTGATCTTATTGCCTTAACAACTAGGAAACAATCTTCTTATTGCAAAAAGATAGGACATGATGAAACAATTTGCTTTTTAAAAAAAATGCAAATAAATTTAACACCCAAGATTCAAGATCACGTAATGAATCTTGACTACTAGTGAATTCAAAGCTTAGTTTGACAAAAGTAATCATGGACGAATTAGAAGTAAACTCTCTCATTGATACTGGGGCAAGTTGTAGTATCATTAAAGAATCTTTAGCAAAAAAACTTGGTAGATGTCTTACCCCATGTTCTTTATACGTTAACGGAATAGGAAATGGTCGGATACATATCTTTGCAATAGTAACTGCCCCTGTTAGATTTGATGACATTTGTATAGAACTGGACCTTTATGTGGCACGTGATGAGGATTTTCGCTATGATCTTCTCATTGGTCGAAATATTACCAAATATCCCGGTGTTTCTTTGATAGTTAATTCTACTGGTTGTAAGGTAAAAAGAACACTACCCCCTTCAACCGATGAAGCAAATCCGATATGGATGGAAAGAGACTCCTTAATTACAGAGTTACAGACTAAAAATTGAACATTTGGATAATGATTTACAAAAAAAAAATCACGAGATTTCCAATAAACATCCTGATGTACTGTCAACTCCCAACCATATCGGCAATGTAAGGACAGGGGAACTAAATATAAGATTAAAAAGGGACCAAATAGTAAACTACCGGCCATACCGATTAGCTCCTGTTGAAATGGAAAAAGTTAATGATATTATAAAGAGATTTGCTAGATAAAAATATAATTCGTGAAAGTGATTCGCCATACGCAAGCCCTGTCTTACTTGTAAAAAAAAAAAGATGAGAATGATAGGCTCTGCATAGACTACCGAGCACTAAATAAAAATATAGAAAAGGATAGCTTTCCCCTTCCGCTAATTGAAGATCAAATTGATAGATTAGGTAAAGCCAAATTCTTTATTTCACTGGATATGAAAAATGGTTTTTACCAAATCCCTGTAGCTCCCAACTCCACCAAATATACCGCCTTTGTGACATCCGACGGGCACTTCGAATTTCTGAAAACTCTTGAAGCTCTTAGTACAGCAGGATTTACCATAAACTTAAAAAAATGCAGTTTCTTTTCAAATAGCATAGAATATCTAGGCAGACATATCTCCAAGGAGGGAATCCGCCCTAGCGATAACAAAGTTCACGCTTTAATAAATTCCCCAGCTCCGAAAAATATAAAGCAAGTACGCCAATTCATGGGTCTTGCCAGCTATTTTCGAAAATTTATACCAGAGTTTGCGTCACGCACTGCTAGCATAACCAAACTATTAAAAAATGACCAACCTTGGGAATGGGGAATAGATCAGGAAATAGCTAGAAATTACGTCGTTCAACATTTGGCCTCTAAACCTTTGCTTACCGTGTTCGATCCAAGCCGCCCAACAGAGCTGCATACAGATGCCAGTTCTTTAGGCTATGGTGCAGTCTTAGTACAAAAAGTAGATAACGTCCATAGAGTTATCGCTTACTATAGTAAAAGAACCTCTGATATAGAATCCGAATACGGCTCTTACGATTTAGAAACGTTGGCGATATACAGGGTGGAAACGTTAAGTGATCTCATTCAATTATTTCTAAACTATACAAGATATTGAAAAACTGGTTACTGATTCTGAAAGTGCTTCATGAGCTCTTTCAAACGGTACCAATAATAGGTTACAGAATAAACTGGATCTATCTGAAAATTCAATATTTCCAGCTTCCATACTAAATGTATGCCAGACATACAATATTAGAAGTGTAATTTTTTTTATTGAATAATAAACTCTTAAAATAAACTCGTAAATTGTATTCTTATTTAAAATTATTCATGGAAAACATTGGTTTTAGGCTTTACTTGCTATAATATTGTCAAGAGATGAGTGTCATGACTGTGATAGTACTAAATGTATGGAAGAAGGAAATTTTTGAATAGATCCAGTTTATTCTGTAACCTATTAATGATACCATTGGATAGAGCTTGTAAAGCACGTTTAAAATCAGTAATCAGTTTTACGATAGCATGTGTAGTTTTTAAAATAATGTGACTTTACCAAATGTATGGAAACTGGAAACATTGAATTTTCGGATAGATCCAGTTTATTATGTAACCTATTATTAGTACCGTTGGATAGAGCTCATGAAGCACTTTCAGGATCAGTAACTAGTTATTTGATATCTTGTATAGTTTAGAAATAATCGATTGAGATCACTTATCGTTTCCACCCTGTATATATAATGCTATAAAACATTTTAGAGTATATCTTTTAGGTGTACCTTTCAAACTAATAACGGACTGTAATTCCATTAAATCCACCATGAATAAAAAGGATTTGTCCCCCCGCGTAGCTAGGTGGTGGACATATCTCCAAGACTTCCAATTTGAAGTAGTCTATAAAAAGGGCGAATACATTAGGCATGTCGATTACTTTAGTCGTAATCCAGTTGAGCCACATCTGGCTTCAGGCGTTGTTAACGTTATTGATGAACCACAATCCTGGTTAGAGATTGCACAGCAAAACGATCCTGAAACTATAACTTTAATCGGTCAAGTTGAGAGAAATGAAATAGATAGGAACCAATATGTTATCCGTAACAACCTTCTCCATTACAAAATTGACAGAGATAGCCAACCGAAACTCTACATACCGAAGGGATATAGGATGCAAATTTTAAGACGTTTTCATGATGATAATTGCCACACAGGTTACGACAAAACTTTAAATAAAATATTGGAACATTTTTGGTTCCCAGGTATGACATCTTTTATAAAAAAAAATATTTATCTCAGTTTGGTTTGCATAGAGTGAAAAAGTCCTTGTGGTCCCAAACAAGGATATTTACACCCTATTAGGAAAATTCCAATACCGTTCCATACAATACATTTGGATTGTACTGGACCTTTTCAGCTATCTCGCGAAGGTTATAGACATATTCTATTGGTTATTGATGCCTTTACGAAATTCTGTATTTTAAAACCACTTAAAACATTAAGTGCACAGGAACTTATACCATTAATCCGTGAGACGATTACCCTATTTGGAGCTCCTTCTTTGGTTATTACTGACCGTGGAACTAATTTTAGCTCTGTGCAAATTCGATCATTCTTTTCTGAATTACATGTAGAACATCACATGATAGCAACTGGAACACCTAGAGGTAATGGCCAGGTGGAAAGGTACGTTACGACTGTTATAAATATGTTAGCCACTACATGTAATAATTCATCAGACTGGCCAACTGAGTTATGGAAGGTTCAACAATCTATCAACACTACCTTACAAAAATCTACTGGATTTGCCCCGATAAAAAAAAAAATAAAAAATAAAATTGTTTATTTTCACACCTTATAGGGCTTATACATTTCATCTAAAGTTACAATTAGAATTAAACATTATGAAGGAACAGAGAATGGTGTGACTGGAGCCTAATGTAGGGCAGCCCTGTATTTCAGGACTCCAGTTCCCACCCGTGAGGTTGAATGTATACAATGAGAAGACATGAGCAGTGAAAAGACATGAATACAATAAAGACATGAATACAATACACTGTAAAGATATTCCGTTACGAAAAATAAAGATGACGACATTTGCTCCATTGTGTCTTTATGAGAAATTATATGGCTANCTTACATTATTTTGTTTATTTGAATAAAATATTACTATACCCTATTTGTTTTATAATTTATTCTTGAGTAACCTACACTGAACAATTTAAAATATCCCGATATAGTTTAAATAGCAACATATTGCTGAAATAATATAATTTAATATTAAATATAGTCCTATTTGCTAACACACGCTACAATCTTTTCAGAAGAGACCGAATAGATACTAGTTCTTTAAAGGATGAGGGCGGTGGAGTGATTATCGCAATAAAAAAATCATATCATGTCATCCGACAGGCATATTGGGACAGTGGCTTAGAGGATATCTGGATTACCATAAAACCGGAGACATGTAATGCTCCTGATCTTAATGTGTGTGTTTGCTATCTTCCCCCAGACCTAAGTTATTCTGATATAAATGAATTTTACTCTAATTGCAAAAAAGTAATGTTAAATGCTAAAGATAACGATAATTTCTTGATCATCGGCGATTTCAATACTCCCGAATTTACTACCACTGTGATTGACGCTACTGAGCCAACACAGACCTCACATAACAAGAAACTAATGCTCTTGCACGAATTTACTTTACTCTGTCACTTAAAGCAATTTAATAACATTACCAACGAGAATGGCCGTACTCTCGATCTAGTACTTTCGACAATTGAATCTCTATCGGTAAACGAAGCTAATCCTTTGAGTCTCGTGGATAGGCACCACCCAGCGATACAATTTGAATTTCCTTCAAAAATTATTGGAGTAAAATGTTTAAAAAAACCAAATTGTAAGCGATTAAACTTTTTAAAGTGTGACTATGAAAAGGTGAGACATGAGCTGACTTCAATAGACTGGGCTCAGACGCTATCGTGTTCTGACTTAGACCANAGAACAGCGGTCAAGGCTCCCCATTTAGTGGAAACCAGTCGGCGCAAGAGGCCGTTTCTAGAATGCACCTATTACCACCATATGTTTTGGCAGTTTTTCTTAAAAGTCAGTGACCTATCCAGAAAGACACCAAGATACTTGGGATAGTCGGTATGCTCAATGGGCCCCCCACGCCATTGGATGTTGAGTTTTCGGCCCGCCTCTCTATTGCGCAGGTGGAATACGCAACTTTGGGTCTTGGTAGGATTTGGCCTCAAGGAATTAGCCTCATAGTACTCTCCCAGGTTTTCCAGAGCGTTCGATAGGTCGTCTTCAACCTGTTCGAAGCTAGCAGCCTGAGAGGTTAAAGCAACGTCGTCTGAATATAGGAAGCGGGACGTGTGGGGGTTAGTTGGTTGGTCGTTGGTGTACAAGTTAAGTGCTAGTGTGGGAATAGACTACAATGACATATAAACAAGAGTCGCATTACTCCAAAATTTTCAGATAGGTCTACAGGTGAATTCTTAGTAAACGGCGCAGAAAGATTTAAAAGGGACACGTTAAATGTTGCGTTGGATAAGCTAATTATAGACTTAAATAAAAGGAGCCAAGTCTATGAGACATGTAGCAAACAATTTAAATTTTTCAATGGATTTGCAAGATAAAAATATCAAAAACATAGATTTGGAAAGTGCACGTCATATTATTGATTACTATCCAGATGAGGTAGACGAGCATTTATTTTAGTGAATGAGTGCATTCAATTAAAATCATACTTACTCCAATCTAAGCCAGAGTCTTACAACTCTTGCAGTGACATTTTTATGATCATGTATGAAAATAAACTAATTGACGTGTTCCCTAATTGCTACATTTTAAAGATTTTCTTAACTTTACCAATAATAAAAATGAATTGTTGTTCGTTAGTCTGATTAAAACTCGAGAACGGCTGGGCCGATTGAGCTGATTTTGGTTTTAAAATGTTTGTCATAGTCCAGGGTAGGTCTAAACGGTGAGCAAAAATTTTTGCGATGGCTTATTTATTGCCTTTAAGGCGGAACAGAGCAGAAGATTCATGGTAATTTGTATCGCTGGATGACTTCCTACCTCAGTAACAGAAGCCAATTGGTCGCTTTAAGGGGATTCACCTCATTACCAACATTAGTCACTTCCGGGGTGCCACAAGGGTCTCACTTGGGGCCTCTTCTGTTCGTTGTTTTTATTAACGACCTTATCGAGCTTCTATCTTGCGAATGTTTGTTGTACGCAGATGATCTCAAGATATTTAAAACTATTTCTTCTGATGCCGACCGCATTAACTTACAAAAAGATCTGAGCACTGTTTCGAACTGGTGTAAGAAGAACAACATGGATCTCAACATCAACAAATGTTTTATTATTACATTCACTAACAAGCGTTCCAGGATCGTTAATGATTACACGATTGACGGACAGGTCCTGTCGAGATTCTCTGTTGCCAGAGACCTTGGCGTTTATTTTGACGAAAAACTATCTTTTCGACCACACTATGAGCACATAACATCAAAAGCCAATCAACTCCTTGGTTTCGTCTTCAGATCNTCAAGGTTTATTGTTCCAACGGCACTGTTATTCTTCTTTAATGGAAAATCCTAATATTTAGGAGTAATACTTAACTGTAGTGATTTAAATAATTATAAAAAACTACACTTTTAAAATAATTTTGAAATACTTATGACAAAAAACTGTAGCAAAAAAATTATTTTAGCTAATAAAAACATTAACTTTACTTCACCGTGTCTATTTTCCGACACTACACCTTATAAAACTGTTTGTCCAATTTCGAATTATCGCAACACTGAAGTTTATTAATAGGTACTTTAGAGATGGTACGATTATACAAACACCACTAAATTAAAGTTTACCAATCGTAAATACAATAAAAAATTAAGTTTTTATTTATTTTACTTTGCTTATACAACCCTGACGCTTGAGCTGCGAGGTAGATCAATTCTGAACACAAAAAATTGCGCTCTTGTGAGCGTAGTAGTAAGGTGCGATTTCGAATGCACCATGTGCGTTGGATATTTTGCATTATTATTATTACCGTTAAAATGCCGGCATCTGATCCTACACAAAGGAGTGCAATTTCTGTTGCTACTATTATGTATTCTGTGCTTAGACTCGTGCACTGACATCTTTTATGATGAACTTTCAGCCATTGATTCTCAAAAATATCCAATTTGGTATAGTAAACCCTTAATAAAATGTAACGAGGAAAAGAATAAATTTCACAAACTTTACAAAAAATTCAAGAACCCTCGTGATTATGACACATTTTCATTATTGCGTGACAGATTTAAGAGAATGGCTAATCAGTGTTATAGGAATTATATCGCTTCAATTGAGGACTCCATGAACAAAAATATTAAACATTTTTGGAAGTTCGTGAATGGTAGGAAGGGTAATGTAACAATACCTCAGGAGATGAAATTTGGTGACCGTTCTGCGTCTGATGGATACGGTATCTGTGAACTGTTCTCTACCTACTTTGCATCAGTCTTCAGAGCGGACACTCAAAATGGAACATCTTCTCCACCCCAATCTGGCACTAATGGAGAATCTCTTGAGGGCAAATCAGCTGACACATTATCGTATATAACAGTCACTGAGAAGAACATTATGACTAAGATTGAAAATCTCGACATAAATAAAGGTCCTGGACCTGACCTACTTCCTCCGCTATTTATTAGACTATGTGGTAAGGAGCTTAGCATCCCATTATGCATTATATTTAATAAGTCACTCAACTACGGTATCTTTCCCAAGCGATGGAAAACAGCTCACATAATACCCATCTTTAAAAGTGGTGATAAGTCCCGTTGTGATAACTATAGACCAATTAGCATCTTGTCTTGTTTTGCAAAATTATTCGAAACCTTGGTCTATGATCAGCTATATATGCATTTCAAGCCATACTTGTCAAATAAACAACATGGCTTCGTTAAGGGTAGGTCTACTATCACAAATCTGCTAGAATACAAACACTATCTATGTAAGAGCTTTGCCGCAGGCGGTCAGGTAGACTCTATCTATACGGATTTTTCGAAGGCCTTTGATAGTGTCAATCATGGGTTGCTTTGTGAAAAACTTGCGCTTTACGGTATTCATGGTAATTTGTATCGCTGGATGACTTCCTACCTCAGTAACAGAAGCCAATTGGTCGCTTTAAGGGGATTCACCTCATTACCAACATTAGTCACTTCCGGGGTGCCACAAGGGTCTCACTTGGGGCCTCTTCTGTTCGTTGTTTTTATTAACGACCTTATCGAGCTTCTATCTTGCGAATGTTTGTTGTACGCAGATGATCTCAAGATATTTAAAACTATTTCTTCTGATGCCGACCGCATTAACTTACAAAAAGATCTGAGCACTGTTTCGAACTGGTGTAAGAAGAACAACATGGATCTCAACATCAACAAATGTTTTATTATTACATTCACTAACAAGCGTTCCAGGATCGTTAATGATTACACGATTGACGGACAGGTCCTGTCGAGATTCTCTATTGCCAGAGACCTTGGCGTGTATTTTGACGAAAAACTATCTTTTCGACCACACTATGAGCACATAACATCAAAAGCCAATCAACTCCTTGGTTTCGTCTTCAGATCCACTAAAGGTTTTAAAAAACCCCGGTCCTTGCTTTATTTATTCTCCGCTATCGTCAGGAGTATCTTGGAGTACGGCAGCCCCGTTTGGTCTNTTGGCGTTTATTTTGACGAAAAACTATCTTTTCGACCACACTATGAGCACATAACATCAAAAGCCAATCAACTCCTTGGTTTCGTCTTCAGATCCACTAAAGGTTTTAAAAAACCCCGGTCCTTGCTTTATTTATTCTCCGCTATCGTCAGGAGTATCTTGGAGTACGGCAGCCCCGTTTGGTCTCCTCACTACAGGGTACATATTGACGAAATTGAGCGGGTACAGCGGAAATGTTTACGAATGCTTAACTATCGCCTGCGTCTGGGTCGTCCAGGTTTCGATTATGAAGCAAGTCTTCAAAAATTTGGCATTCAAAAACTTGAATTGCGTCGAAAATATTTTGACTTTGTCTATCTTTACAAAATAATTAATTCGGTTATAGACACCCCTTACTTACTTTCTCAAATNGTGTAGCTGGAAATTGTGGCGGGAGCTCTTTGACGCGCTGTTTTCGGCGAAGAATTGCGCGCGCAGATTTTGACAGCGCGAAATACCTACTTTAGAAGAAATACCAAGCCTTAAGGTGCTCACCTTTATTGTCCATCTTGGGCATAGTACCTGAGAACGAGAGAGAGAAAAGGAAAAAGAGAGTGAGGGAAGAGGAAAAACTTATACAAAGCGCGTCATGCACCGGGCGCCCAGAGCTATCCAAGAGTAATCTCTGCCTTTTCATAGCTATTGCTACAACTTAACATACCATGATAAGTGTGTGATGGAGAAAGAGAGACGGATAGAATTTAAAAAAAAGAGAGAGAAGAAAAGAAGAGTGTGAGCTTCAATGTACCAGGCGTCCAGAGACATCTAAGAGTAATCCAAGAAACTGTTTTCTGGGTAGTAGTATTGCCCCTATTCTAAACAAAAAGTACCAGGCGCCCAGAGCTGACCAAGAGGTATCGCTGCCTCTTGCTAGACCGGGGTGCCAATATCACCCCTATCCCAGTAACAATAGGGTCACATTTGTTATGCATCTGGAGCCAATTGAGCACGGGCCCGCAGCCCCGTATAGTGAGCGAGTCGTCGAGGTGGTACGCGTAGTGCGCTATGTGGTAATGCTCGTCATGTTGGGAAGGCAATACGACGGAGAGTGAGACAGAAAGAGAGAGAGAGAGAGAGCGGAGATGGTCCAACTAGCAATGCGTCATGTACCAGGCACCCAGAGCTATCCAAGAGTAATCGCTACCTTCTCATAGTCACAGCTTAGCAGACCATAGTGTGAATGACGGAGAAAGAGAGAAAGAAAGAGAGAGGGAAAGAGAGAGGGAAAGAAGAGAGTCTATAGATACTCAAGAATAAATCGCTGCTTCCCAGCTGCCATTATCACCCCTATTCCAGACATTAAAGTACCAGGCGCTCTGAGGTAGCCAAGAGGTATCAATCAATGCCTTCGTCTGCCAAATACCTACATGCTAATATCTCCCTTATCCCAGTCACAATAAGGAGACCTTTATTATCCATCTGCAGCCAGTCCAACACGGGCCCGCAGTTGAGCGAGTCGGCGATGATGGACAGGTAGGTGGTGGACATAGTATCAGAGAACGAGAGAGAGAAATGGAAAAAGAGAGTGAGGGAAGAGGAAAAACTTATACAAAGCGCGTCATGTACCAGGCGCCCAGAGCTATCCAAGAGTAATCTCTGCCTTTTCATAGCTATTGCTACAACTTAACATACCATGATAAGTGTGTGATGGAGAAAGAGAGAGAGACGGATAGAATTTAAAAACAGAGAGAGGAGAAAAGAAGAGTGTGAGAGTCAATGTACCAGGCGCCCAGAGATACCTAAGAGTAATCCAAGAAACTGCTTTCTGGGTCTAGTATTGCCCCTATTCTAGACACAAAGTACCAGGCGGCCAGAGCTGACCAAGAGGTACCGTACCGCTGCCTCTAGCTAAACCGTGCGAATTGGGGTGCCAATATCACCCTTATCCAAGTCACAATAAGGTCACTTTTATTATCCATCTGCGGCCAGTTCAACATGGGCCCGCAGTTGAGCGAGTCGGCGATGATGGACAGGTGCGCGTAGTACGAGAGAACGAGAGAGAGAAAAGGGAAAAGAAAGAGAGGGAGAGAACGGAGAGGGTCCAACTAGCAGCACGTCAATGTACCAGGCACCCAGGGCTATCCAAGAGTAATCTCTACCTTCTCATAGCTACAACTTAACATACCATGATAAGTGTGTGATGGAGAAAGAGAGGGAGACGGATAGAATTAAAAAAAAGAGAGAGGAGAAAAGAAGAGTGTGAGCGTCAATGTACCAGGCGCCCAGAGCTATCCAAGAGGTATCGTTGCCACCACTTGGTAAGGCGTTCGAATATTATCCAAAACTTAGCAGACCATAATGTACTCTATCCCAGTCACAATAAGGTCACCTTTGTTGTCCATCTGCAGCCAGTTCAACACGGGCCCGCAGTTGAGCGAGTCGTCGGCGATGATGGACAGGTGGTGGGCATAGTATCAGAGAACGAGAGAGAGAAACATCAACAACTTATACAAAGCGCGTCATGTACCAGGCGCCCAGAGCTATCCAAGAGTAATCTCTGCCTTTTCATAGCTACAACTTAACATACCATGATAAGTGTGTGATGGAGAAAGAGAGACAGATAGAATTAAAAAAAGAGAGAGAGGGGGAAAGAAGAGTGTGAGCGTCAATGTACCAGGCGCCCAGAGACACCCAAGAGTAATCCATGAAGCTTTCTGGGTCTAATATCGCCCCTATTCTAGACACAAAGTATCAGGCGCCCAGAGATAGCCAAGAGGTATCGCTGCCTCCGCTTGGTAGACCGTGCGAGTATCGCTCCTATTCCAATAACGTTAAGGTCCTCACCCTTATTGTCCATCTGCAGCCAGTTGAGCACGGGCCCGCAGTTGAGCGAGTCGTCGGCGATGATGGACAGGTGGTGCGCGTAGTGCGCTATGAGCCGGTGGTAGTGCTCGTCGTCCTCGCTCGAAAGCTCCTCGGACAGGTTGGGGAGGCCGGACACTTTGCGGTCGTATATGCATCTGGAAACAACCATGGATTAGTTATTAGTTGCCGCGAATAGTGGTTATAGCGAATAGTCGAATACCGATTAATCGCCATTCACTTTGGCGAATAGTCGAATAACTCGACATTACTATTCGACATAAAAACATTAAAATTATTTCTAATTTCTTCTAAGGTTATGAGAAAAGAAAACTATTAAAGTTAAAGAAATCTGTTTCATGTTATACATACCTACATATACAGGGTGGAATTTTGTAATGCCACCTGGAGGGAAAGTACCCTTAGGCCCAGTTTTTTGATTCGTAGTTAAAATAACTAATTGTTAAATTTTGCTACTAATGGTTAAATAATAACAAAATGTAAACAAATAGTTAAAAAATGTACTAAAAGTCAAGCTAACCATTGTTCGAAAAACATTTTTTTCTGATATTTAACCACTTGTCATTTGACATCTGTCAAATTTGACATCTGTCAAATTTGACCATTGGTTAATTTAACTACGAATCAAAAAACCGGGCCTTAATACTGTAGATAGAAAATTTTACTCAAAGACGACATTCCTTTATTTTTGAAAAGAAAGAGAACTGCATTCAAAGATTTTCGAATTTTTTTCGAAAATTTACCACCATCCTTTCATTTGATTTATCAAGTTTGTTTGAGAGATTTCATCCTTATACTTAACCCTAACGATCGATGCAATAAAAATACAGGGTGTAATTTTTAACAGATTTTAGTTTGTTCGATTCCCGAGTGTAGCAAGCAAATTTAAAAAAATCTTTGAATGCAGTTCTATTTCTATTCAAAAATAAAGGAATGTTTTCTTTGAATAAAATTTACTATCTACAGTATGAAGAGTACTTTCCCTTCAGGTGGCATTACAAAATTCCACCCTGTATATGAAGTAAATTTTGGGCATGTTTTGAAGAATCATCTATAGAGCAACCTACTGAAGAGCACCCCAAGAATGCCACTGCTGAAGAAATCGCTCACTACATCGCATTAGCAAAGGCTGACAGAAAAAGAAACCCATAATATGAAATGGTGAACTTTGAGTACCAATAAGAATAGATTTCCTGTATATTAATAAGTAAGCTTGCTAAACGATACTTAAACACACCAGCAAGCTCTGTTTATTCAGAAAGACTATTTTCCGAGGCAGGTTTAATTTACGAGGATAAANTTAAAATTCAATACTACCATTTGATTATTAAGTTTATTATTACCACCTACACCCGAAATAGAAATTAAACAGCAATGTCGCTTCAAGCACAATGAATTAGCAAAGTCACTCCGAATTATTGTTATTTGAGAACCGAAATCTAATAGAACACGAGCTGGAACATAATTACCGTGAGCCGTTTTAACGTAAACAATAACAGTAGGTAATAAAACATTTTCGGTTAACTTAGGTTCGGATNCAGAAAAAAATGTTTTTTTGCACCACAATCTGCCTCTGTTGGATTTTAAATATTAATTAAAAAGCCTAACTAATTTAATTTCATGAATATGATAGGCACAGGTACATATTACAAATAATAAATTGATATTGTGTATTGTTTTATTAGGGAAAATAATAAAAAAATGATTATTTTTAACTCATTAGTTTTTTTTGTTCACTAAAAGTTTATTTTAAAGTTTATTTTTAGTTTATTTATCAAAAAAATGTCGAGTAATGCCGAATACCGAATAATAGCGAGTATTCGCGGCAACTGTAGTTATTATAGGTCTCGTGCTCAACTCCGTCAATGTCTAAGGTATGGGGCTTTTTGTAACGTCAAATGTCAGCGAGACTTCCGATCTTCTTCAGATTTATATGCTCTGTCACGTCATAATGTTATTATGTCAACGTCATCCCTCCCATGCCGCTCCCATACCTCAGGCACTAACTGAGTTAAACACCTACTGGAAGCTATCTCGCTCTTGTTAAATGTGTGCAAGCGAAACAGAAAGCACTTTTCAGTCCAACTATGCAAGATGTATACGTTGTATTGTATACGCTGACTGCGTGATATATTTGCTTGTATTTATAGCCTCAACCAGGCCTGTTCATCTCCGCGAGTTTACATCGATAACAAAACACGCACGATGGCCCACCTACAGGATACTATTCGGCAAGGCCTCACATACGAGCGAACATTGACTCACGCACGCGTATTCTTGTGTATGATGGAAGATAATAGACGCGTTTTACCTGAAATAAAACGCATATTAAACTACTTACCTTATTAGAAGCTTAAATTATAATGAGATAGGCATATTCGTTTCCGTTGTATTTGCGTCTCTTTCTACCCTATATCGCTATCCCTTTCGCACATCCCTACCTTTTCACCAGCCGAGGTGGGGCAGCGCAGGCAACGGACCGCGCGCCCCTGCTCGCCATTGGGTCGACAATATCACCAGGCAGAGGTAAAAACTAAGCTTCTAATAAGGTAAGTAGTTTAATATGCGTTTTATTTCAGGTAAAACGCGTCTATTAAACCACTTGACCGTTATTAGAAGCTTAAATTATAATGAGACCTGTTTGTTATCGCCTGGTGAAAAGTTGATTAACAAATTGTAGGTGTGCGAAAAATAAATAAAATATGCATCTGATTGAGTTATACTTTATTATAACAACACATTATGCATGTAGTTACATCAAAACAAAATAAATACAATAATAAATTCACACTCCCGTTAATTTATGGTAAATAAAAATAACATTTGGATAGGTATTTGCACTTATTTGTTTTACATTTTGCCAAAATAAATAATGAATCAATTACTACAAGTTGATTTAATTCACAGGATTGAAAAGATCAGTGACGGTAGAACGATCAGCCGCGGTTACCNTTAATAAATATAAACTTATGAATTTCATTTTGCAATAAAAATACCATAGTTATGACTCGATTGTCGTAATAAACGAACTTTGTAAACCTTGCAGGTTTGTACGGAACCCTCGGTGCGCGAGTCCGACTCGCACTTGGCCGGTTTTTTGACATGGCTATTAGTTGAGTAGGTACTAAGATAGGCCCCCAAGTAGTTTCAGCCCAGGGCCCCACAAATTCACGATCCGGCCCTGCCAACACCTCTCGGCGATAGTAATTTTGGAAGGTTTTAACCGATCTCCAATTTCCTCTAGCCAAAATATCATCGAGAGGAAAGTTATTAATCCAGTTACTGGAAGCTACGGCCGAGCGTACACTTCCTGGGGTGGCAGTAATGCCAGCCTGAGTCATAAACGATTTAATCCACCCCANCCACCCCGCTATCACCGTACGGGAAGCCGGAGAAGGTGACCCACGTAGGGTTATGAACAAATTGGATGTACCAGATTTACAGCGCCTTTCATTTAAGATCGCTATACATTTATTGATCCAATACACAGGATTTAACTTTTGATTTTGTGGGTTGTTCACCAGTCTCCACCCTGATTGCCTAAATTCACTACAGTCTGTTTTTGAACCAAACTGAGGCCAAAATATAATAAAATCATCTTGTAAAATACAATGTTCTGCGTCTACACTCAGAAGTGTAAGGTCATGAATTCTGCGACCTGAGCACAGAGCTAACAGTGCCGCTGTATGTCGAACAGTTTGGAAAATATTTGTATCATTTACGGGGTAATCGTTCAGGTATGCTGCCAGAACGTTTATGTCCCAAATGGGTGGTTTTGAAACTTTTGGCTTCTTTAAAGATATAGATTTTAGAATGTGTTTGACCAAAATATCGTCACTTAATTTACCAGACAACTCTGCATTACAGAGCGTGGAAACCACTGACTTATGTAGAAGAATAGTGTTATATGAAAAGTTGTCTTTTAAAAATAGATCTGATAGAAACTGGGCCAAGTCTGACCCTTCAGGGTGTGTTGGACTTATATTATGTTGATTAGCCCATAATTTCCAACGATTCCAGGCAACTTTATATGTCCGCCACGTAGAAGGTCGCCAGGAAGATTTAAGTAAATCTATTTGATTTGAATTCCACGACTTTATTTTCTCTTCCCACCCCCACATTTCCAGATTTCGAGAGTTATGTCTTGAACTTGGGGAGGTGGTAACCCTGTTGTCATGTCGACCAGAAACCGGCTCAGATTCCTCAAGATGAACGGGGCTGCTATCGCCCGTGACTTGAGATCTGCTCTCCAAAACACCTTCTCCCACCGAGGGACTACAATCAGATACATTCCTGTGGCCTGGTTGAGATGCATCAATACTTTGGGGATGAGAAAAGGTGGCGGAAAGACCCATGCGAGTGGGAAGTTCCACGTCACGCTGAATGCATCGTGAAACATCGCTTCGTGATCGTTGAGATCCAGGGTTGCATAATTGGCTACTACTCGAGCCGTCTTGGACGCAAACAAGTCGATCACCGGTATGCCCATCTTTGTAAATATCATTTCGGTACAAATCGGCAGTAAATGCCATTCCGGAGGTCGTCGGTGTCGAGATAGACAATCCGCGTGATTGTTGAACTTGCCGGGAATGTAATGAATTTTCAGATAAATCTGAAAAATGTCCAGGATCCGAAAAATTTTGTGTGTCAAGTCCATAAGCACTTGGGATTTTGTTCCGCCTTCGTTGCGCAGATACGCCACTGCAGTGCGATTGTCGGACTGGATTAACACTGAACTCTGAGCCATTTTCGGCGCATGAAACTCGAGAACTTTGTATATCGCCAGCAATTCTTTCTGATTGCAATGCAGGTGTCTTTCCTCTTGGGTCCACTCGCCAGTTAATCTGATATTGTCGATCTGAGCCCCCCAAGCTATATCTGAAGCATCGGTGGCCAGAAAATGTGTTACTGGAGGCATGTGTATCCGCGAAGCGAGATAGCAGTTTTGAAGCCACCAATGTATTTCGTCTATCACCTGACTCGGCAGGTTGTATTTTGTCCGAGTAGCCTGCTCGGGCAATGAATTTAGAAACTTGAGGGAAGCTCGATGGTTTAGTCTTCCCCGAGGAACCGCAAAGCTGGCAAAATTCAATAAGCCCACCAGACTTTGAAGTTCCTTCACCGTTATCATGCCGCTTTTTAGAACCTGTGTCAGTTTTTTGACAAGGTTGGCAGATTTTACTGGTGGTAGGTACTTGTGATTTATCCAAGGGTTCCAGACTATTCCGAGATAGGTGATGCTTCTTTGTGGAACAAGAACAGATTTTTCGTAGTTTACCTGGAATCCGAGGTATTCCAGAGTTTTCAACAGCATGCTTACATGGCTGGACAAAATGTTTCGATCTTGGTGTGCAAGGAGGTAATCGTCGAGGTAGACAATAACCCTGACACCTTTTTCCCGAAGTGTTTGCGCAATCCAGTTGGTTAGACAGGCGAAAACCTTCGGTGCCGTACTCAGACCGAACGGAAGGCAGGTCATTTCGAGTAATTCTTCCTTGTAAATAAGACGTAGATACCGTCTGTGGGACTGTGCTATTGGAAGGTTGAAATAAGCCTGGGACAAATCCACCTTGCACATCCAGTCTTGTTTTTGAAGAAAGTCCGGGACACGATGCATATTTATTAGCCGAAAACGGTCTGCAAGAACGTATCGGTTTAGCAGTTTCAGGTTGAAAACTGGTCGATTCGAGCCGTCGCTCTTTGGAACCAAAAACAGAGGTGAAATGAAGCTTGGAGAGAGAATGGCCCGTTCCAGAACACCCTGCCGTTTCATTTGTTGAACGGCCAATGTCATTTCGTTCGAGACTAAAGTGCAACGACGATGACTTTTTATATCTGGTGTCCTTAGAGGTGGTCTCCTTTGAAAGGGTATGCGATACCCTGTTATGATTTTCAAAATGAAATCTGGAGCTCTCATTTTCTCCCAGTGATCGACAACCTGTGCTAACCGTCCGGCTTGAAAAAGGTTCGAGTCATTGTCTCTGTCTTTTTCCGCCCCTATTGCCAGAGGGCGAATAGGAACGTTTCTGGCCCCTTTGTGCCGGCTGTCTCTGACCTGATCTGCGAGATCGAAAGGTCGTATTATTTGGATTGTGGTAACGCTGCTCACGGTTTGTATTATTATGTCCCTTCGAGGGGCACTGAGATTGCCAAACGCCCTGCGAGGGCTGGCTATAATGACAGCTGTTAGGTGCACTGTGCACTACATTACAGCAGTGCTCTGAGATACCATGCGATGGTGCAATAGAGCGGGCTTGCCCCTGCGAGGGGAGCCGTGCAGAGTTAGTGGACTTTGCTCGCGAAGCATTTCCACTAGACTGGTTTGACGGCCAAAAAGTTTTTCTTATTCCGCCAGCACTCTCAATCGCAGCCGAGAGGGCGTCATTGTCAAAAAGGTGGGTATTAGATGGAGGGATTTTTCCCAATTTGCATTTAACTAGTGGGTCGCGAACGCACTTAAGAATGCCATCCCTTCTCATTTCTATTGTTTCAGCCCGGTGACCGCAAGCCATTTGCAATAGATCCGAGGAAACCTTATGGAAATCTCCTTTTAGAAAAAGTTCCTCAATTTTTTGATCGAGACTACTTAGTGAGGCATCTGTAGATTTAGACCAAGCTAGTAATTTACGACAACTATTCAAGAAAACTTCTTTTTGCTTTAGAATACAAAAAGTAATCGCGGCATAGGATTTATCTGAGTATGCTAAGTGGCGTATTTTGTCATACGCTTTTACCTCTTCGTTTGATTCAAGGTCAGTAAATCCTGGCGAATGATTATACAATTTTTGAGTTTCAAAATAACGTACATCGGACCACGTTTTGCTACCAAAACGTTGAACCTCATTGAGAACTTTTAAAAATTCTTCAGGAGTTGAGGGTACCGCGGGATCTTTCGTTTTAGTTTCAAACTCGAACGTTAGGCTAGGTACATGGTCAGGATTTGGATCCGTCGCGACTGAAAATGCCTGCGAGGCACAGCAATCATCGTAAAGTTCTCGACTAACATCGGAAATAATTGATTCATTATCATTAGCACGACAAGTATTGTCATTAAAAACTATATTTTTCCGCAATTCACTAACTTCTTTAGACAATTTCTCTAATAGGCGACGCTCACGCTTTTGCTTTTTGGACCGATAACGATGCGATTTACGTTTCTTTTTCCTCGAATCTCGCGAAGATTCGGAAGAACTGGACGAGGAGCTCGAATTAGAATCGCTACTGCTACACGTCGACATAGCACGTTGATCACGTCCACTCGATTTATTGCGTTGCGATTTTATACCAGAGGTACCCGCAGTGGGTTCCGTAGGAACACCGCTATCCTTATCCATTATGACCTGAGCTACAGTTTTACTATATCACTTCACTGTCCTAAAAAGAACGAACGATTACGTTTGCTAAAGGTCAATATTACACGTAAAACAATTGATAGCTTAAAATCACTTCAAGAAATATTTATAAAAATAAAATATTTTAATGAAGGTAGAAAGACATTTAAACACTATGAAATTAAAGAACGGTAACACCGTTAATAGAAAATATAAAATATTTGTGCAACTTACGTGTGTTGAAAATAGCACTAAGGTAGGCTAGGTAGGTATTGCCTAGGAAAGTAACAGCACTTTTGGAGCACAAGTTAACTCAACGGAAAAAGTCACGCCAATGACGAGCAGGGGCGCGCGGTCCGTTGCCTGCGCTGCCCCACCTCGGCTGGTGAAAAGGTAGGGATGTGCGAAAGGGATAGCGATATAGGGTAGAAAGAGACGCAAATACAACGGAAACGAATATGCCTATCTCATTATAATTTAAGCTTCTAATAACGGTCAAGTGGTTTAATANTTGATAGCGTAAAATCACTTATTTATAAAAATAAAATATTTTAATGAAGGTAGAAAGACATTTAAACACTATGAAATTAAAGAACGGTAACACCGTTAATAGAAAATATAAAATATTTGTGCAACTTACGTGTGTTGAAAATAGCACTAAGGTAGGCTAGGTAGGTATTGCCTAGGAAAGTAACAGCACTTTTGGAGCACAAGTTAAGGCGATTAGAGTCCTCAATGACCTTGGGCGTTTGACCTTCACGCCGCGCGAAACACCCGCGCACCCCGCACGAACTCCGATTTGACACCGATCAAAATTACACGGGCATAGGTAGATACAGAATAGAAGCTCTTTTTTCATGACATTACTGCCTATTATTTTAAACTTGAATTGATGAACCTTGATGTCGGTGTCATTTAACTCAGGCGTAAAGGTATTTAATAAAAATAACACAATCCATGAACATTTTGTACGGGATAAATTTTTTGTTTTTTAATTTTTTCCTAAAGGACATCATCCATTTTGGTCCAAAATCAAAAGTGCCGGCCAAAAAATAAAAGTGCTGTATTCTGATAGAATACGTCCGCCTTAGCATTTATTACTATGGTACCAAAGCTGTAGCACCACTGTGCATCGTGGTATTTGAGTTCTAAAAATATATGAAACGACTGACTTTCGGCCGAATACTGAAACGNTTTTGAACAAAAAATGTATGAATAGTTGATGACTTTTAGATCTCAAATACTCGACGCACAGTGGAGCAACGGCTTTGGTGCCATAGTAACAAATGCTAAGGCAGACGTATTCTGTCAGAATACAGCACTTTTTTTTGTTGGCCGGCACTTTTGATTTTGGACCAAAAATATATGAAACGTGAATGATGTCCTTTTCTAATGTTATTGTCGGTTCAGCCGTTCTCGAAATTTGAACATGTAATATGTAGGTAACTTCGGGTGGAATCTTGCAAGCTGAATTTGTTAGACCAACTTCCTGACGACAACTGTAGGTATTGGAACACATAGTAGCAAATGTTTCTTCTTTTGTCTATTGTCATTCTCTTTGTGTCACTCATGAAGAATAAACTGAAAATATGTTTAATCTCATCTTTTTAATAGAAATCCTTCAACAACTGATTGAGTTAAAATTTTGGATATACATGTAATTCGGATGACAATGCAATATTGTGATGACATGACATGGAGTCGATCTGATGATAGAGCTGGAATGCCAGTGGCCACATAGCAACTCCGGGATTAAACGATTCCATCGAGTTTAGGCTCGTTTGATTTGTATTTATTTATTTATATAAATATAAGTAAGTAATATTATGTAAGTAAGCTACTTTAAAAATCACGAGTACCTACCTACTTCAATTCTCAAAGGCAAACAGGGTCTGATGATGGAGCTGGAATGTGGCCATAGGAATAGGCTAGTTTAAAAAAAACACTTTTAGTCCGTCAATTACATTATCAAAAAATATTGGACACGGGATATTTTTATTTGTCAACAAACAAGTAATTACGAAGTTATGATGCGATGAAATTCCGCGTGACGTCACAAATCGCAACAATTTTAAGCACGTCTTAACGTCATGGGCTTCTTCTGAACTTTGGCGCGCTTTATCTCTTTGAATTTTGATAAGTTTAAAAAAGTGAAAAATACATAAAGTATTTTTTTGGTAAGTTGACCGACGGACTAATTCAAACTCTTGCTTTACCCAGGAAACATCCCTATTCTTCGAAATTATTACGAGCTACATAACGAAAAATCTTTGCTACTACGCCGCAGCAAATTCCGCATCATAAATAAAAAAATAAATTAAAAGAAAAAACCTTTTTTTAAAACAAGTTTTTGTATGCTAATAATTTTAGTTTCATGACATGCTCCCAAAATTCATCATCTTATAAGAGGATTTCAGTTTTTAACGACGAAACTTTTTAATTATTATAGCCTATAGGTACGTTTCATGGTTAGGTAATTTAGGGAAGTTTATTAGCACTTAACATGAAAAATATGGTATCAATGAACTGTGTACCTATGCATCTTCAGTGGCAACAACAAGGTCTATTGAGTACCTATAGTCTACTAAAGGCATGAAATAAATTAATTTTCACCAAAAATTAAAACCAACTTCAAAACGAATCACCAAAAGGTAGGCTGTCACCGACTCCGAAAATATCAATCATGATATAAGGGCATTTGTAATCAGTATCCACATTTTTTAATAAGCTCTATAGAACAATTTATCAATACCACTTTATCTTATTTTTTTTAACTGTGGTATTTTCGCGAAGAAACATATTGAAAATCTAATTCTAAATGGCCCATTTGCGCCGAGCCTAAGTATGAAAAATATAAATTGTTTTCTTCACGTAAATCGATTAAGTTACTGATTCTGACTCGCTCCTAATTTGGATACTGATTGCAAAGGCCTAGTAAATAAATATCGGAATATATTTTCAACTTTTACTTATCTAGTGCCGTTTCTTTTGGAGTCGATTTTTTACACTAATAGATTCTATTTAGGTAGATAATAGCGTCCGAGCATGCCTTAATTCAATCGTATCTTCTGACTGAACGTGCTCTATGAACAACTCTGACGTAAAAACTATTGTCAAACAAAGACTAGGTTGCACCATCTTATTTTAAATTTGACAAAAGTCAAAAATCTGTCAAACTCCATACAAAAAAACACCGGTTATCGCCAAAGCTACGGTCAAAGTTAGGTCACGTCAGGTGGTGCAACTCAGCCAAAGAAAAAATTCATTTTGATCGCTAATGTCAGTTTGCAGCAAGTGACACAACCTCCCCGTCTGAAGGCCAGCGGCCGACTGCCGCCCGCACCCCGCGAAGGCCCTCTCAACAGAAAAACGTTCGGAATTTATCAAAAGTAAAATTTATGAATGAAAGTAATGTTCGATTGAAAAACGCAACGTGTCATTTAAAGATTAAAGAATTCCTAATCTATTTGTGCAAAAATCTTTTAAATTAACATAGCCGTTTTGGAGGAGTAGGGAATTTAAGTAAAACATCGATGTCCCGTATTTATTTTTTTAATCCAAAACAAAGAGACGTAGCGAAAATTCAAACGTCACAAATGTAGTCCTTGAACTGTTGTATAACATATATTTTTTTCAACTATTTCTGTCCAGCAGTAAAAGAGGAGTAGGCTTTACAAAATGCTCATTTGACGCGGATTGAGGACTCTAATCGCCTTAACTCAACGGAAAAAGTCACGCCAATGGCGAGCAGGGGCGCGCGGTCCGTTGCCTGCGCTGCCCCACCTCGGCTGGTGAAAAGGTAGGGATGTGCGAAAGGGATAGCGATATAGGGTAGAAAGAGACGCAAATACAACGGAAACGAATATGCCTATCTCATTATAATTTAAGCTTCTAATAACGGTCAAGTGGTTTAATAAAGAAAATGGTGTACTAAATACTGTGCAGTATTTAACTGCCTAAATAATAATAAAAACACAGAATGTACTTTTTAAGTTGCCTCAAGACACTGAGAGGTAAATAAGTAGTTAATATTATTCATGATAATTCATGCTAAATCATGTATTTTCTCCGCCATTTTCCGCAGTTTGGCACCTCACGTCATATCATTTTACCGAAGTCAGCCCTATAGCTTCGGCGCAGTGCCGATCACTGACGTTTGTCAACAAAATGGTGCTTGACTCTTGAGACAGGCTAAATTACACCATATTGTTAATGACATTGAGCATACATTTTTTTAAATACCTTCGCGAAGTAAAACTTCTGTACGTAGTACTTATTATTATTCTGTGCCTCAACTCTCTTTGAGGGACATATACCAGATACCAGGACCACTTAAGTATTTAGGAGTATAATGATAGTTTCACGGTTGCGAGCGAATGTGACCCATAACGCTGACCACATATGGTTCAGTTACGCGTGTACAACAACATCCCAAACGTTTTGAACTGTATCTGTTATTGACTCGAAGTACCAGGACCACATAGCTACTTAGGAGTCTATAAGCATGACAACACTGTTCAGTATTTCCGTTAGAGGTGCGAGCGAGTCTGACCCTTAACGCGACCATATAAAGTTCAGTATCTCATGCACCACTCAAGCTGGCAGCCAGTATCCGCGCTCGCGTGCAAGCGAGTGTGACCCTTAACGGTGACCAAATACAGCTCAGTATCGCAAGCATCGCTTTAGTTGGTGACCGCGCTAGCGTGCAAGCGAGTGTGACCCTTAACTCTGAACACAAAAGAACCAGTCTCCCGTATTCACACACGATGTTTGCTTAAGTGAAGCAGCAAAGATAGTCCAGTCAATGAATGCCTTAACGACGGTGTAGAGAGAAATCCGTGGAACACAATTTCTGACCTCGGGACTTTATTTAGCCTAGTTAGGTGGTGAACATAGCAAAAGTCCCCGCCCTTAGCCCTTGAGCCGATTGAGGTCATCTGGAAGTGGTTAGAATTTGGTCTATAGGTCAGACATGTAGATTTTTGGACGTCAATATCTAAAGAACCGTTTGAGGTATATTTATGAAATTTGAAACTGATGTATATCTTGCAAGTCTCAACACATGAGCCAAATTTGAAGTGTTAATGCACAGTAGTTTTTGAGTGATGAGGAGTCAAAAGTGGCTCAAAGTGATTCGTCTAAATATACGCACGGTGCAGTCCCCTCGCAGGAACTAGGCTTAACATGCTCCCGCATGTCTAGAATGATTGCTCAATGTTGATTTAGTCGATTTTCTCCTGATGGGAACATGTAAGACAAAAATAAAATTTCCAATATTACAGACCTTCTAGAGCAGATGCCGCGAAAACTATACAATTTATAGAAAAACTTGTCTATCTCACCTGTAGCAAATTGAATATGCTTTTTTTTGTTCAAAGTAGTCATGTCACTAGGACGCATAGTTTCCGAGGATTAAGCGAAAAACCGAAAAGTGGCACTTTTAAACCCCCCTCTCCCCGCCGGCTCAAGGGCTAAGGGCGGGGACTTTTGCTATGTTCACCTCCTAACTAGTCTAAATAAAGTCCTGAAGTCAGAAATTGTGTTCTACAGTTTTCCATCTATAATGCTTTATTGACTGGACTAAGAGCGCTGTGATTGGTTCGTGTGTCACCCTGTGCGTCCACGCGCACTGTGAGACCTCATAGTATTGTTTTTTATACGTAATAGCGTACAACATTCAAAACATTTTGACTCGAAGTACCAGGACCACATAGCTACTTAGGAGTTATATCAAACACATCACTGTCCGCGACGGTGCGAGCGAATGTAAGCCTTAATGCTTACCAAATACATCTCATTATCACATCTATAGTCTGGTCTGTGAGCACGTAGAATTTTGTCCAATGACCCCAAGCTACCCATCCTTATCGCTCGCGCGTAATGTTGCTATCGCGCTCGCACACTCACTGCGGGCGCCCGTCGCACAGTCGCGACAGCAATATGATTACGCGCGAGCGATAAGGATGGGTAGCTTGGGGTCATTGGACAAAATTCTACGTGCTCACAGACCGGGCTTTACCTGTGCAGCATAGTGTCGAGTTGCCGGAAGTGCGTGCGACTGCGTGTGAGGGTCCATTCGCAGACGTCACCGGAAGCGCTCCAGCTTGTCGATAGAGGTCGCGCCGACTCGTCCGATGACGTCACGTGCGAACGCACTTTGAGGCAGATCCAACCTGGAAAAGGACAATAGTACGTTAGTTTCAGATATTGTTTCTTATTAGACATTGAGATTCTAATGAAGAGAAAAATTTGTAAAACTTCCCCCTGGGTCGAGTATGACAGGTCTCACCTTTCCCCGGGTCAGAATATCATAAGTCTCACTTCCCCTGGGTCAGAGTATCACGGGTCTCAACTTCCCCGGGGTCTAATAGGTTTACCTTCCCTCGGGCTTCAGACATGTCTTACATTCTCCCGAGTCTGAACATTCTTATGTTCCCCCGGGTCAGAATATCACAAGTTTCACCTTCGTCTGGATAAGAATATCACAAGTCTCACCTTCCCCGGATCAGAATATCACAAGTCTCAACTTCTCCCGGGCCGAGTATCACAGGTCTCACCTTCCACCGGGTCGGAACAAAGATTATAGATGTTGGGATCAGAATATCACGAGTCCCATCTTCCCCCGGGTCAGAATATCACAAGTCTCACCTGCCCCCGGGTCAGAATATCACAAGTCTCACCTTCCCCCGGGTCGGAGTCCTCGCAAGGCACGGTCTCGATGCTCAGTCCTCCGAGCGACACCCTCTCGTAGTGGAAATGAGCGCACTCTTCTAGTTTCGGGAAACGACAGGAAGGCGGCGGCGCGGGCTGGAAACAATATTAAAATAAATTAAAGCCCGGTCTCTGAGCACGTAGAATTTTGTCCAATGACCCCAAGCTACCCATCCTTATCGCTCGCACGTAATTATATTGCTGTCGCGACTGTGCGACGGGCGCCCGCAGTGATAGTGCGAGCGCGACAGCAACATAATTACGCGCGAGCGATAAGGATGGGTAGCTTGGGGTCATTGGACAAAATTCTACGTGCTCGCCACTGACACTATTGGCAGAGTAAATACAAATGAGTAGGTCATCTTCATAGAAACGCACCCAGCGCGGTTTGTATGTGAGCGCGCCAATATACGTATGCGGCGCGCCGCACACACTGACAAAATTCGGCGCAACCACGACTGGGTCGCCGCTAATCCCCGCTAAATTTTGTCAGTGTGTGCGTGCGCGCCGCATACGTGTTGGCGCGCTCACATACAAACCGCTCCCGTGCGTTTCTATGAAGATGACCTACTCATTTGTATTTACTCTGCTATTGGGCTATAATAGTATCCTTGTGTAACTATAACTGAGGTAACCATTGATCATCACCACAGTCAGACTTTATTGAGGCCCGATTGGCATATTTGTCCCTTAATAGATTTCAAAAGATCCCAATGGGTTCAACTATGCTACCACGTAGACGCTAATAAGATGAGATTTCATCCCATCCAAAGATGACCCAGCGAGGGCATCGGGAAATCTGGTTTCTGTCTGGTCTGGGTTTTTTTTTTTGTATGGGACGTGACCGTTCTTCTTTTTGTGGCACAACACACGGAGAATCTTGGTCAATGTAATGGTTAGTCTGTGATTCTTGGTCAATATAATAGTTAGTCCAAGACTCGTGGTTAGTTATTCTAATGCCCGTTTTCACTATCAATGCCTAATTTTTAAGTGACCACTATCAGAATAAATACAAATGAGTAGGTCATCTTCATAGAAACGCCCGAGCGCGGTTTGTATGTGAGCGCGCCAATACGTATGCCGCTCGGGCGTTTCTATTAAGATGACCTACTCATTTGTATTTACTCTGCCACTATGGTAACACTAATCAAGAGTTTTCAAAGGGGTCACTTAAAAATTAGGAATTGATGGTAAAAACGGGCATAAGACTCGTGGTCAATATTTCATGATTAGTGGAATAAGTACTTACGTTGTCAGTCAAATCGAAGGTAGCAGACGCGGGCGGCGCCGACTGGCTCATGGCTGATGTCTGTGACGTCACCGGCGTCATGGTCAACGCCGTCAGGGATATTGAGCCTGGAAGGAACACAGAATCATCAGGTCATTTAGTCTTCACTGCAGGAGCACGATCCTATCGTTACATCCACGAAGACGCGCCCCACCATTCTTCCGCTAATGTTTGAGTGTTATCGGTACACGCTAAATTTATCCATGAGTGCACACCTCAGATCATAGAAGGGAATAGATGTGAAACGGGGGCGTGGCGCGTGGCACCGCGATATGCCCAGAAACGAACATCGGCCGCGTAGCTAGGTTAGTCGCGATTCAATCGTACTAAGGAAATGTTCTCCGATATTTTGGATAATGCGTCGTTACGTGCAATAAAACAAGTGAAACGAAGAACTACAGGAACAATGGAGTCATTTACTACATGTAAGTATTGCAAATCCATTGGTATTTTGCTTATAAATAAAAAAAACTAAACATTTTCACGAACGAATTCAGTGCCGTAACAGTTACTGCAATATCGATATCAGTGGTGATAAAAATTCTAACACGCTTGTACATTGACGATTTAGTTAGCAACCACTTTATGTCATGCTCAACTACTGCGCAATGTATTTAATTTCTTCCGATATCCACTGTCGTGTGAAAATACACAGTACGGCCGCATGTGCCGGTCGTAACATAGTGCCGTGCTCGTGTTCTAATGCGGTTTCCTATTATCGATAAATAGAAGTAAATTATAATTTTCTATTTTGTAATTTTAAATAAAAAAATGATGTGTTACTTGCGATTATAAGATTTTACAAAAAAATAATAACAGTAGAAGTAATTAGTAACTGTCAACTATGTAATTACTATAAGAGCTAGTTGAAAGCCTAATATAGGCATTATTTTTGATAAACATATTATGCGGTACGCAGATCGCAATAATTAAAAAATAAATGCGTGATATTAGTTAATAATAACGTATAATAATTAAAAGGTTTTCATACATAAGCATTTTGTGAAACCAGTTTCGAGCCTTGCCCCTAGCGATTTAAAGTATCGATATCTTGTCGACTCCATTTTATCTTTGTTCTCTCACTAGCGTTTTCTATGTGTGCGTCACGTCACGCGGCCATTGATTGGCCATAAGGCACGCCTTCTGGCCAATCACAGCACTTTTAAGCCGGTTGCACATGTTGTCGTAGACTCTCAGTCGCTTTGTTTTTACACAGTTGAATGTGTGTGTGGGAGCTGTGGTGGGGGAAATGTGGGGACACCTGGTTCTCGTTGTAGTTACGAGCGACTTCATATCTATTCTCTTTCTATGATCTGAGGTGCACACGCACGCTACAATAATGACGCTCGGATTGCTCGGATCCAACTAGCCGCACACCGCGCTTCCCTCGACAAAAAATTAATGGGGCGCGTCTTCGTGGATGAAACGTCTATACCAGAGGAAAATTACAATGTCTATCAACATAACATTAAGGTACACTTTCCACGGGTCATCATTTGAAGAATTTAATAAAGACAAAAATTGAAGGACTTCTATCATGATCACGTCATTTAGTCTCCACTCCACTGAAGGAGACTTTGGCCTACACTCATCAATGTCTCTCTACCTGACTTAACATTGAGTCTGGGAGGAACACAGAATCAATGCTATCATCATCAGATCATTTAGTCTCTACTGCAGGAGCACAACTCTCTACCTGGCCAGAATATTGAGCCTCAAAGGAACACAGTATTAATTTAGTCTCCAGTTCTCCACCTGCAGAAGGACGATTCTCTCTACCAGACCTGAATATTGGGCCTGGAAGGAACACAGTATCATCATCAGACCATTCAGTGTCCATTGCAGGAGCACAACTTAGCCAGAATATTGAGCCTCAAAGGAACATGGCATCAATGCTATCATCATCAGATCATTTAGACACCAGTTCTCCACTGCAGAAGGACGATTCTCTCTACCAGACCTGAATATTGGGCCTGGAAGGAACACAGTATCATCATCAGACCATTCAGTGTCCATTGCAGGAGCACAACTTAGCCAGAATATTGAGCCTCAAAGGAACATGGCATCAATGCTATCATCATCAGATCATTTAGACACCAGTTCTCCACTGCAGAAGGACGATTCTCTCTACCAGACCTGAATATTGGGCCTGGAAGGAACACAGTATCATCATCAGACCATTCAGTGTCCATTGCAGGAGCACAACTTAGCCAGAATATTGAGCCTCAAAGGAACATGGCATCAATGCTATCATCATCAGATCATTTAGACACCAGTTCTCCACTGCAGAAGGACGATTCTCTCTACCAGACCTGAATATTGGGCCTGGAAGGAACACAGTATCATCATCAGACCATTCAGTGTCCATTGCAGGAGCACAACTTAGCCAGAATATTGAGCCTCAAAGGAACATGGCATCAATGCTATCATCATCAGATCATTTAGACACCAGTTCTCCACTGCAGAAGGACGATTCTCTCTACCAGACCTGAATATTGGGCCTGGAAGGAACACAGTATCATCATCAGACCATTCAGTGTCCATTGCAGGAGCACAACTTAGCCAGAATATTGAGCCTCAAAGGAACATGGCATCAATGCTATCATCATCAGATCATTTAGACACCAGTTCTCCACTGCAGAAGGACGATTCTCTCTACCAGACCTGAATATTGGGCCTGGAAGGAACACAGTATCATCATCAGGTCATTCAGTCTCCACTGCGGGACCACGACCCTCTAATTAACCTGAGGCAAATGGCTTTGTCCTACACTCCCCACGCTGGCCAGACGGGTTGGGGAGGCCTGATGCTCGCATATTTGTCCCTTAGTCGCCTCTTACGACATCCACGGGAAGAGTGGGGGTGGTTCTAATGTATTCCGCCTGGACAATATGGTATACGCCTAAGTTATAAAACTACCTGAACTATAGGGTATCTTAGTTGATCAAAATAAACTTACCAGGTGTTTCTCGCTTACATTCTTGCTCGGTGGACGCTCTGGTTGAACTCCTTGACTCCGAGCTGAATCTGACTGATCTGTAAAGGAAAAATAAAAAATATAGTGATTAAGTATTCAGCCAGTTTGATGCCACGATAGCCAAACCTATTAAGCTTGGCACCCAAACGGTTGAAGGGGTCGGACTGGCCGACTCGTGATCCAGGGTACGCGGGTTTGGTCCCCGCCGCCGCTCGACTATTGTTGTGAGCTCACTCGTGTCGTGACACAAGCATATTTAGCTTAGTACGAGGAGCTAACGGGGCTATTAGTAATTTATAAAATAAATTATAAACGGACTATAAAAATGATTTTAGATGGATCATGTAACTGTTTATCTTGATGTGACTAAAAAGTTATTTTACCTGTTCTTGTGCTTGTTGACCAAGTGACCGTTGACCAGTTGGTCGACGGCCAACCACCATCGACCCATCAACGACCAGCAGGTCGTCCCAGGTACCGCTGGGAAGACGAAGTCGCTAAGGACCTGCGCGATCTCCACGCGATAACTGGCGAAAGGCGGCGTAGAACAGACCGAAGTGACAACTTTTATTGGAGGCCAAGACTCACTTTGTGTCGCTGCGCCAGCCCTAGTTTCAAAGGTCTATCATAATAATTATAGGAGGAACTACGACAAACATGCCTCTCTCTCTCTCTCACCTGTGGAAGCCTGCGCTGTGCGTCATGCTGTCTCGCTCCGGCTCGGCGAACGCCCGCGCTGCGAGCGACTGACACGACATCACCGAACCGTGAGGGGAGCCCTGAAACAGAATACACGAAATTAAGCACTATTGCAGGTGCAAAGAGTTGCAAGTCCAATGACAGTTTAACTTTCCCCGGGGACAAACTTGGCCTTCACTGGTTGGGTTGTTGGCGGTCAAGCTGTAGATCCTGGCTACACAGGAGTTGCAGCGGTGGGAATAGTGCCGTATATTGTAGGTGCAAATAGTTGCAAGTCCTATGTAACTAAATAGGACAGAGGAAGGTAAAATAGATGGATTCATCAGTAAACAATATTGCTTATCTTGAATTCTATTAAAGTTTATGTATTTTCCCTATGTAATATAAATAGTCATGATAATTACAGAACAGAATACATGAGCGATATAATTGAACGGAACGTTTTGAATACCGGTATACCTACCTAACCTTCGATTGGGTTCGAGTTTGTTGCGCTTCTTCTTAGCACTTGCCAAATTTTTTCTTGAAGTACTGATAGTGAGTGATAGCACAGATTACGACTTAATAGTTACTGTTGGTAGGGCAAAAAATAATTATAAAGAAAAGTAAGTATACACTTTAAGGCTCCTGAAGAGCAAAATTTAGAAAGAAAGAAAGAAAGATACATTTATTACAATGGACATCACACAAATACAGGCAATTACATAGACATGACAGTGGCACATAATAATAAAAGAAGAAAAAATAAAAACAAGAGTAAACTGAGCAGTGCCACCCATTCACCAACAAGATGCCCACTGCAACGGGACCCCACTCAGCATATGCCGTGGCCCACGGTGACGAAGGCCACGGCGCTGGTTTTCAGTATGCCCCATGCCGAGTGAGGGTCACGGACCATTGGTAAAATAAAAAATAAAATAGCTGCATAAAATTGTCTAGATAAACATACATAAATAGTAATATTAGTGCACAGATAAATACAAAAGGCGGGAAATCGGTAAGGATGATAAGACTACGTTTATTAAGAATACTAATGAAAAGAATACTAATAAAGAGATAAAACTGTTTGTATAGGTGTGTGTGTAGCTCAGATCATAGAAGGGAATAGATGTAAAACGGGGGCGTGGCGCGTGTCTCCGCGATATGCCCAGAAACGAACATCGGCCGCGTAGCTAGGTTAGTCGCGATTCAGTCGTACTAAGGAAATGTTCTCCGATATTTTGGATAATGCGTCGATACGTGCAATAAAACAAGTAAAACGCAGAACTACAGGAACAATGGAGTCATTTACTACATGTAAGTATTGCAAATCCATTGGTATTTTGCTTATAAATAAAAAAAACTAAATATTTTTACGAACGAATTCAGTGCCGTAACAGTTACTGCGATATCGAAATCAGTGGTGATAAATATTCTAACACACTTGTACATTGACGATTTAGTTAGCAACCACTTTATGTCATGCTCAACTACTGCGCAATGCAATGTATATAATTTCTTCCGGTATCTACTGTCGTGTGAAAATACACAGTACGGCCGCATGTGCCGGTCGTAACATAGTGCCGTGCTCGTGTTCTAATGCGGTTTCCTATTATCGATAAATAGAAGTAAATTATAATTTTCTATTTTGTAATTTTAAATAAAAAAATGATGTGTTACTTGCGATTATAAGATTTTACAAAAAAAAAATAACAGTAGAAGTAATTAGTAACTGTCAACTATGTAATTACTATAAGAGCTAGTTGAAAGCCTAATACAGTGTGAGTCACGTTACAGTGTACATATGAAAATAGATGAAACTAGACCTATTTTTATCGACAAAAAAGAGGTCAAAAATTTTTTGAGATTTTTTTTTAATTTTTTATAGAATTTTTTTTCTTCCAATTACTTATTGTAAAGAAAACGTAATAACTTTTAAACTAAGCGGTATATCCTGATAAAATAAAAACAGTAATAATGCTAAATAACAGGCGATACTAAAAAAAATACATAAAATACACAAAAAAGGCCAACAAATAATAAAAAATTATACTTTTTGAAAAAAATCTGCTTTTAAATTCGTGTTTTTTTGGTTATTTGATAAATTTCTCCAAAAAATGCCCCTATAACAGGTGTTTTTTATTACTTTCTATTATTTTCTATCATATTATCTTTGTAAAACCAAAAATCGCATGTCTCTATCCCTATCACAACATTTGCTATGATCGTTTGAACAAAGGCCTGCCACAACATTATTCTCCGTTACAGGTAGAGACAATTTTAATTTTAACTAAAATGCTTATTTTACCTCGAAATCTTTTGTTTTTATTTGAAATCTAACTTGTCTTTATCAAAATTACAAATCTAGAGCCATTTTCAGTTTCGTTATTAACGAAGCGTTGAATGGCGCGCCCGGAGAGGCTTAGTTCAAACGATCATTGCAAACGTTGTGATAGGGATAGAGACATGCGATTTTTGGTTTTACGAAGGTAATACGATAGAGAATAATAAAAAGTAATAAAAACCACCAGTTATAGGGGCATTTTTTGGAGAAATTAATCAAATAACCAAAAAAACACGAATTTAAAAGCAGATTTTTTTCAAAAAGTATCACTTTTTATTATTTGTTGGCCTTTTATGTGTATTTTATGTAGTTATTTAGTATCGCCTGTTATTTAGCATTATTACTGTTTTTATTTTATCAGGATATACCGCTTAGTTTAAAAGTTATTACGTTTTCTTTACAATAAGTAATTGGAAGAAAAAAAATTCTATAAAAAATTAAAAAAAAAATTCAAAAAAATTTTGACCTCTTTTTTGTCGATAAAAATAGGTCTAGTTTCATCTATTTTCATATGTACACTTTAACGTGACTCACACTGTATAGGCATTATTTTTGATAAACATTATGCGGTACGCAGATCGCCATAATTAAAAAGTAAATGCGTGATAGTAGTTAATAATAACGTATAATAATAAAAAGGTTTTCATACATAAGCATTTTGTGAAATCAGTTTCGATCCTTGCCCCTAGCGATTTAAAGTATCGATATCTTGTCGACTCCATTTTATCTTTGTTCTCTCACTAGCGTTTTCAATGTGTGCGTCACGTCACGCGGCCATTGATTGGCCATAAGGCATGCCTCCTGGCCAATCACAGCACTTTTAAGCCGGTTGCACATGTTGTCGTAGACTCTCAGTCGCTTTGTTTTTACACAGTTGAATGTGTGTGTGGGAGCTGTGGTGGGGGAAATGTGGGGACACTGGTTCTCGTTGTAGTTACGCGCGACTTCATATCTATTCTCTTTCTATGATCTGAGGTGTGTAGTAATGGTAAAGTAATATTGTGTTAATGTGTAATATTCGTAAAGTGTGACATTGTTACGCGTTGTTGAGTGTCTCGACGCCCGCAAAACCGGTTTGTGCAATCGAATGATTGATCGCAATTTAGTCACTTGAAAGTACTATTTTAATTAATATAAACAAATAATCCGTGTTATCTTATCAAAAGTGTTTCAGAATTTATCTACGATAAAATATGCATCTGGGGGGTTATTCCGAAAAACGCTACCCGAAGTTTCGAATTCGAATGTTGCCACTAGTTATCTCTCTCTCGCAAAGCGAGGTTCCAGCATGAGCAACGGTGACATATAGACTCGAAACTACGTAAAGCGTTTGAGAGTAGACCTGCAGATGGTACAGATAACTCCAAGTGCTGTCGCTGTCACATTTACGCGTCATTACGAAGAACGTTATCTCGAGTGGCACTTAAAACGAAACAGTTATTCGACAATGTTCCAGTGGTTGGCAGATTTTGCTTTACTGATAAAAAATATTACATGACACGCAAACATTCGCTATAAATACTAATTTCTTCGTCGGACTTTGCCTACGTGGTTTTTGCTATGAGGAAGCTCTTGGCCTGCATCTCACCTCACCTGATGAAGATTGATAAAATCAGGCCGAAGATGGAAGCGAGCCTTACCCAGAATCAACCAGAAAGGAACAAGCCATCTTACCTCCAATCCAAACCAAATGAGAAATAACTCAGTGTCCACCAGGGTTGCATGATTTAAATCAAGTTGATTTAAATCATGATTTAAATCACGATTTTTATTACATGATTTTTTTAATAAAAATCATTGATTTAAATCAATGACCGAAAATGGAATTAATGAAAGGCTGGGAGTTAATATTAATCAACTGTAATGTTCGAAAACAATGTTAATATTAGGTGTTCATGTATGAAATTGTCGTTTTGTATGGAGAATCTGAAAAATTTAATTTTTCCATACAATCACATTTGCTTTTTCAGATAACCACATAAATAACTTTTTTTGGCGGTGTTGCCTGCTCCATACATCAATTTTACGTAAATAAAAATGTATTCCGTAAGAAAAACTAAAGAAATGATCGCAGAACCTAATAAAAATCAAAAAAATCTAATTAATCAAAAAAATCGTGATTTTTTTTAAAAAATCGTGATTTTTTTTAAAAAATCTGATTTTTTTGATTAAAATAAAAAAATCGTGATTTTTATCCACCCTGGTGTCCACGCAAGCTTTTTTATTGCGCCCCGTGTTTCCCTTCCAACAACCAGGAAAAAAACTGTTCTATGTTTTCCTTGGGTGTCAAACTCTCAGTAAGTACAGACACAGAGTGAAATATAATATTTTAAACTATTATGTTGCATTTTTTACTATAAAATTATCACTTCACGGTAAAATATATATTGTTAAAATAGATATTGTTGCAATAAATCCCGTGAAGTGATAATTTTACAGAGTGAAATGGTAACAGATAGACCCTTAACTTCGAACTCCTCCTATGTTCTTCTGATTAATTTCGTTGCGGGTCCAATGACAGTTTAACTTTTCCTCGGGACAAACTTGACCTTCACTTTTTGGATTATTAGCGGTCACGTTGCAGATCATGGCTACACAGGAGTTGCAGCGGTGGGAATGAGAGGTGGGAATAATCTCGTAATTGCAGGGTAATATATCTTGCGCAGCAGTGATAGCGTTAAATTAATACAGGGTCAGGGACGTGTAAAAGCGCTTTTTAGAGGGCTATCTGCAGAAAATTAATGACTTTTATTTAAAGTGATAATTTGAAACCTAGGGACAAACATAATATTTTAGCACGCGATAAAATCTTCCTGTGAAAAGCCGTATCTCAGTCAAAGCAACTACCTAACTATGTACCTTTCATCTAAGCCGGTTCACAGACTGACAGAATTACTTCCACATTCATAACATTAGTACGGATTATCAGCCACTTTTCTCAAGTAGGTATGCGGAGGTCGTATCCATTGTGGATGATCACACGAAGTAATATCAACTCAAGATCCGATCCTACGCACTAACTGACGTCATAATATTACTAACGAGGTGGCAGATGAATGATGGGACTTGCGGCCGTGATATGAATTGTATAAAATAACTAGCTTTTGCTCGCGGCTTCACCTGCGTGAAATTTAGTGTACCAGATCGGTATAAATTATAGCCTATGTGTTAATCTGGGTTACAAACAATAATACTGTAAAATTTCAACAAAATCCGTTCAGTAATTTTTGCGTAAAAGAGTAACAAACATCCAGACATCCAAACTTTCGCATTTATAATATAGTAGGATATAAATCTGATAAATATAGACTGGAAATCAATTTAGAAAATGTTTATAACGTGTTTAGTTTGCTTGAAATTACTGAGCGGATATTTTTTATAAACTCGTAATTTCTGAAAGATACGCCATTTCTATTTTTTTACGGACTGCAATATTATAAGACGGATTTCCGCGTTTTCTTTTGTCACACAAATGCGCAGTGCTGTGTTGTCTGAAATAGATTTCTTCCTAGCGATAGGACCGCCTGTATCTACTCATCACTATTTCGCTCCATAATATTATGACAGAGCCTCCTGAATCCTTGTCTATCAAAAGATTTTTTATCATGTGAAATCTTGTATACTCTTTTTCGCTCAGTATGTCAGAGTTACACATCGTGCATGGTCCTCCAGTAGGTCTACACTAGGCATTATATCGATTTTGCATGATAAGCCCATACGTTTATCGTCTAAAATCCTCGATAAGATTTTACTATGGTGCGCATCCTACAGATAATCCTAGAGGCGTAGAAAAGAGACAAAAACAGCAAGAAAAGAGTCCGTTTGAATTTGAATAATTGTCTTATCGGCACCAAATATGGCTGCCCATAATCATGATGTTAATGCCATTGTTCCATTGTGTCGTCTACGCTCCTTATAAATATAAACGCGTAGTTTCGGAAGTAGGTTAACAGCTGGCTTGAGCCAGTAAAACATATTTATGGGATATAAACCAGCGTTATAGCGCTGTCATAAGCGGATGGCTCGGAGAAGCGATGGCTGGGTTTGAGAGATAAAGGAATAGGAGCGGTTCTACATGTTATGGTGAAAACCGGCCCTGTTTCGTGGTACCGCGCTGCATACGCGGTAACCAATCGTCACAATCTTTTATGAATTTTTAGTATCATAGGTCGTGAATGTGTACTATCAACTATCTCTACTTCGAATCGATAGCCCATGTGTGCTCGCTCGATATTATTCTGACTTTCGACTGGCACGGCAGCCAAATAAAAAGCCTAACAAAAGCCGGACAGGTCGGACAAGACAATATTAGGCCGGAGAAATCCGTAAAAAGCCAAACATGTCCGGCTTTAATAGCAGCACAACATCCTGGACTGGGCAACAATAATCAACCTTATTTCTAATTTATAAATCGATTAAATCAGTCTCAAAATCAGCTTCTTAGTCATCACAGCAATATCTTTTGCACAGCTTCGATATTAGACTGTACTTCTGTTAGATAACCGCCGAAATCGAAAGCTCATTGTGTGTGTTTCACACAGCATTACTTTCGTGTACACGCAACGGTTCCTCAATGACGATTTATTAGTTTTACACAAGTTTGAAGTAGGATTCGATTTTGTGGTTGTCTGACACGCGAGAACGGTATTCGGTGTGTAAACGGTAATGTTTCCGTCAAAGAGAAGGCTTAGGCTTTTTCCACCAAGGCGGAGAGGAGACGAGCGGAGTGGAAAGGAGACGAGCGGAGAGGACAGCTGACGTGCCTAGCTGTCAGTCTATTGCTGCTTACTTTTTAGGGTTCAGCAGTCCTGACAAGGAACCCTTATAGTTTCGATATGTCGTCTATCTGTCTGTCCGAGGTTTTGCTTGGAAACTATTGGTACCTACTAGAGAGCTGTAATTTTGTGGAAGTATGTATCGTGACACGACACGCACTTGGCTAATTTTTAAAAAAATTACTGGGTGAAGCACTCACAAAATCACTATTAATACTTTGTTTTAGTCTCTCACCTTGACCTTGGCGAATAATACGAAAATGGAGCTCAATTTGAACGAAAAATGGATGTTTGTCACAATATTTCTAATGACATAGAAAGTAGGTAAAATAAAGAACACATTTCATGCCGTTTTTGAAAGAAGAAGAATATAGGAAAGATAGTAGAATTACACAACAATTATTACAACTACCACAACAATTACAAGATGCAAACATCCATTAAATCATGGACCTATAAAAAAAGTCGGACGGATTCTCATCAACAAAATACTGTGACATTAGGATACACCAGCTTGCCTGTACGTATAGGCCGGCACGCACACATTCACACCCTGATACACCACTTCGAATGCAAACTTCACACAGTTGACTCATTTAAGCAGCGAAAAAACAACACGAATACGACATGTCTTGTGTGATGAAATTGTGTAAAAACCGTTCTGTTCGAACAAACAAAAATTAAGGAATCACATTTCACAGGCAAAATAATAATCCAATCACTTATTTCCCGACATTAAAATATTGAAATTAATTGAAATCAAACGTCATTCACTCGAAAAAATAATACGTCAAAGACTAGTGTTCTCAGTTATTTACGTGGGAAAATTACCCGAAATATGGGAAATTAATAATAATTTTAGGACTTTTTAGTTATTTATTACGCATACTATGGAAATAAAATAATTTATCATAATGTGGCAATGCTGCCAGCCTTTTGGGCACCATCCCTGACTGCGGCGCTGGGGGTGAAGTATTTTTTATTTTGTAAATAGTTTTTATCATTAGTAATTTTAAAATTTTAGTTTTTAAGTCATTTTAAGTTAATTTATTATTGTAAAATTTATTCTCTAATAAAAATTTGAAACATCTTTGTATTTATTTATCATAATAATTGTGTTTTAATGGGATATATTTTCATAGGCAAATTTGATCCTTCCCAAAAATGTGGAACTGCGAAATTCAAATTTTCTTACATTGATTGCAAGTCAGTGTCAGGTTGTATGTTAAAATCTATCAGAGATAATAATAATATATTGATGATGCATATGCAGCTTATGATTATAATGTACACAAGATTCGTAATTTGTAACTGCGTGAATCATTTTTGATCAAGATTATGTACATACCCTGACACACTGACTTGCAAACAATGTAAGAAAATTTGAACATTGAAAATTTCGCGCCTCAACCTCACCGCATTCACCTTTCATCCTTTTAAAATGGCACGGAATAATTCTGTCTACATTTCCAAGTAACATCTGCCGATCTATGTTTTTCTTAAAATAAATGGGTAAAATGTTTTGGCTAACATGGCATCCCTAAATTCACTCACACAATAGACAAACGCCAAAATTTTGCGTCACAGTTTTGTTGCAGCGCGAGTTCCGTCCGCCTTTTTTTATAGGTCCATGCATTAAATATGGTTGATGATACATTTTCCATGACATTTCATAATGTTCACAAATAAACTCATGCATGTAAGGTTTGTATCATTATGTGACGTTCGAAAACGTGATCGGAACTCAAGCATAGATCATCATCATTTCAGCCACAGGACGTCCACTGCTGAACATAGGCCTCCCCCAATGATTTCCATATTGAGCGGTTGGTAGCAGCCTGCATCCAGAGCCTTCCTGCTATCTTTATGAGGTTATTTGTCGTATTTTCTTGTCAGATCCTTCAGACGATGTAAAATTGTAAATGAAAAGAGTTGACGGACTGAATAAATTGATGTAGCTGACTCTAAATGATTAATTGAGATAATGAAAAAATGATTATCCAATTAATCACTCGATCAAAATTTAGGCGTTGACACCATTAAGCAATGATTTCTAGATCATCAATAAAATCAATTTATTTCTACTCAATAAATAGATTCAATTTCAATTAACTGTGAAATAATAAATCAAATTGGTTTGATATCAATGGATAGTCAAAATCTTGTAATGACAGTTTGCTATGTTACCAATTTCTGGGAATGGGAAAATAATATTTTGGAAATGCATAAAAAGTATTTCAAAATTGCTTGATGGTGTCTATAAAATTGTGTATTTGACATCATTCACCAATAGTTCAAAAGCACAACTTTTTTAAACACACTTCATTCTGTGAACTTAATTAATTTTAAATCAACAGTAAATTATGATTTTTAGTCGCTTTATAATTGATAAAAAGTTAGTCAATAGAGTTGGCTAAATAGTGACATCATTGGCTTTCATTGCCCTACAAAATCATGGGAGAGTCCCTTCGTCTTAAAATTTTGTTTATGGCCAGGTCTAGGATATTATGGCCCACAGAGTGACCTGCATTTAGACAGTTCAGTAACTTACATCAATTAATTGATTGGTGATGTCAAGTACCCAATTCAAACATGGAAATAGGTATGGTATGGTTAAAAAAACAAAAATAAAACAAATGACATACAGACAACATCTATGCCGCTAGGTCTAACTGCTCACATTGTGACCACAGAGCATCCATCCATCGGAGCATACGCCGAACACCCTTCTCATGGTCGGTAAACACTAAAATATAGCAATTTCACTTTCAAAAATGCCATTTAGTTATTTTTTTATCCAATTTTAACACAATGCACTTCACTAGTTATTCAATTTAGAAAATTCCAAATTTGAATTTTGAATTTGCACTGACACTAAACTTTTTTTTGTTTACTTTTTAATAGAACACTCGTGTTTTCGCTATCGATCTCATTTTGGACTGAATGTTTTTGAAGCACTGGCGAAATATTTCGAAAGAGTTTCAGCATAGAATCGCAACTTTCCGGTCCAACGGTTAACTGGCTGGATGCAAATGAAAAAAATGAAAACCAGACCGCTGCAGCATTGCGACAGTAAAAACAATATTTACATTAAAACTGGGCTACAAAACAAAAATAGATGTCTGTCCCCCTGCTATGACTGCAGGATAACTCCGACCGAGCTAAGTTATTGAGTCCCAAGCTTCGTTTCGTGTTCGATATCACTTGTGACGTTAACAAATCAATGTAATAACGCGAAACTAATTCAGCAAAAAGCTTTTTCTCGTGAAATATTCGCGAATCGTAACTCAAAACGCTAATTCGATTTGACAGCGACGGACGCCCCGCGCCCCGCGGCGAGCACTGGCGGTCGATGGCGGTGTTGTCAGTTCGGGGAGAATTTACCCCACTTATGGGAGAAATTAAAAATTCGCACTACAGTATATTAATCAAGTCGCGTTAAAAAAACTGAACTAGATTTGTAAGTTTAATTACATCTTGATGCAATACCAACATTGCGATATTGTAACATTTAAATAAAGCATTGTTAGAGCAAAAAACATTTGTTTTATTGTGCACTTACAAAAATTCACACAAGCGCTTGTTAACATTCGTCCAGCATCTTGATAACGGTTATGAGTTCTCACAATTTTGTACAGTCGAGAACACATCAAAGTATACATTTTTTGTAGCAAAATAGTACCTAATCCAACTGTATAAGACACCACAATGTTAAGCTTAATGTGCTGCTGTTAAAGTCAAGTAGGACAGGGTCGAAATGTCTTCACGCTAATCATGCTTACTCATTGCCCCAAAATAGCGGGATAGTTCTTAGAATGATTTGTAATTTCGCGTTGAATAAGGTGATTATGAGAAAATAATTGAATAAGTTAATGTTGAATTATTTTTTGTGCGGTGACTGTGAAGTAGGTATATTAAATTAAACTGTACAAATAGATAATGACTTCGTACTTCGGAGGGCATCAGTCCAATCACTCCAATCGGGGCATTATCAGACGCAAGGCAGTGTAACATCAAATACCATCCCGTTTGAAACTCTTCGTCAACTTCAATGCGTGTTAATTACTGGTATAAACTTCCTATAGAGTAGGTAGGTGGTAAGCACCAGCACTGGTAAAAATAGGCATACTTTGGATCTGTAAAAATGGATTTATCTCATTCACCTATACTAATATTATAAATGCGAATGTAACTCTGTCTGTCTGTTTGTCTCGCTTTCACGCCAAAACCACTGAACCGATATTGATGAAATTTGGCATAGAGATAGTTTAAGTCCCGGGAAAGGACATAGGATAGTTTTTATCCCGGTTTTTGAAACAGGGTCGCGCGTGATAAAGTTTTTCTGTGATTCAGAGACAAAATTCCACGCGGGCGAAGCCGCGGGCAAAAGCTACTTTTGTATGAAAAGGGAACCTATTATGTCACTAGTTCGCGATCTCATTATTCTATGTATTAATTTCACAGCTACTGAATATTGATCATTACAGCACAGCTAACTCGGTTTTCAGATCTAAAAGATTTCAAAAGTCTGAATTATTAGATACTAGCTTTTGCCCGCGGCTTCACCCGCGTGAAATTTAGTTTGTCACAGATCGTCATAAATTGTAGCCTATATGTTAATCTGGGTGATAAACAATAATACTGTAAAGTTTCATCAAAATCCATTCAGCAGTTTTTGCGTGAAAGAGCAACAAACATCCAGACATCCAAACTTTCGCATTTATAATATTAGTAAGAAGTAAGTAGGTACCCAATTTTAAAAGGAAAAACTTATAGGAAGTAAACATAGACAACCTGTTTTTTCTTAACTTATAGGAAGTAAACATAGACAACCTGTTTTTTCTTAAAGGAAGATCTCTAAGACACTCCTACACTGCATTAGCATCGTAAATGCATAATGTGACATAATTAAAACGCGAGCATCGCGTTGTTTACAAACGAACGGCATCCACAAACAACGGTGACATAATTCGTGGCCGGCGATGCGTGGACGCATGCCTGGAGCTGCATGGGTTTAGATAGAACTAACTAACAACTTGCGGCGCATTATGTTCGTTCGTTTTAGCCAAATGACGCCCACTGCTGGACAAAGGCTTTCCCCAAGGATTTCAACACAAAAGACAAAGACCAGTCCTGCGCTGCCCGCATCCAGGCTCTTCCCGCGACCTTCATCAGATCTTCGGTCCACCTAGTGGAAAAAAAACTGATACTGATAGTATACTGGTTGGCAGGGTGCTACATGTTAAAAAATAGTACATTTTTAAGAAAAATAAGTGTTTTTGAAGGAAGTCTGGCTGGTGGATGACTGGATGGTAAGCAATCACCACTGCCTATTGATATCAGCACAAGAAGAGTTGATGATACCTCTTGTGTGTTTTAAGAGAGCCGTACACGATTTTCTTAGAGATACCAATGTTATATTCGATAGGAAACCGGTCATGCTGTAACGGTAGAAAGTTACCACAGAATAACTAATAGTACGAAGTTACAAGTAAACAAAACACTCACGGTTGCTGCGTTGCTTAGTTGATCGAAAAATCATCAAAATTAAGACGAATAAAAATAGCATAATATAAAAAATTAATAGCCGTGGAAGCCTTCTACATGAGAGGAAATAAGAGGCAACGAATAGCAAAATGCAGCTATTAAGCTTCAAAGACCGCTGGAACATTATGGTGAACCCAACACTAACATTTATGGGAATAAAAATAATTTGCAAGGGAGCATTCTCCACATCACAGCAACATTTGCATACAAAAACAAACATAATAAAATTATTCCGCTTATTAAACAATATTTGAGCAGAAGCCCTACGAGTGCTCGCAAGATGTCCATATGCGCGACAGATGACAGCATGACGTAAGTGCAAAGCTTAAGAACTAATTGTAAAGTTCATTAGACGATCTGGATGATTTTGACTTCAAATAATTAGGGGCATCTAAAGTTAATAGTAACGTGATCCACCTGCTTCCTAGACATAAGTGACAATACTTTACTGCCCAAATAGCTCAAATTTTAATAGCTTGCGATAATTTTATGACAGTCTGAGAAAAGGGACCCAGAGAGAGGATCCTCAGTAAGCAGTTGAATGAAATGAAATAGTTTATTCAGTAGAGTAGACCCTTTTCGGAGCACTTGTACACGTCCCAAATATAGCTTGCCCTACCACCACTTCGGGACAACATATTATGGGCTGGTGCTGAGAAGAAGTGGCGGAAGAAACTCAGTCACCTTTGTCAACCGTTGAGTCAGCAGCAGTTGAGGATCGTCGACCTGATAATCATCATCCATTAGGTGAAAGGAGTTTCCACGTCGCAGTAAAATAAAAAAAGATAAATGTGCTTATGGTCACTTTTTGTCGCCAAAACCGGTGACTTTAGACTCTAAATTCTAAATTTTAGAGGATGAAACATTGGGGAAACCCACAATTTTTCATGTTAGCATAGCAATATGAAAACACAATGCTTTTGAAAAAAAAGTGTTTTGATTAGGAAACCGAACTCCACGCGGCAATAGCAGTCTATAAACAATTTTATAAACCACAGCTATGTCTATGTCCGGACAAGAGCACATTTAGCTAAGCATTGTAGTACCTTCCGTACTTGTAACAAGTGTTGTTTTGCAACAAACATGTATAACCTGACGTGCTGTCCACACTTCCACAGTACACAAGCCGCAACATAATCGAACATAGTAAAGGGTCATTAAAATGACAGACACGCATTTGTAACGAGTTTTCCTTATCGGAGGTAAATAACATCGCGTTTAATAATAAGAATGAGCAATCAAATTAGACGCGTATAGACGCGGGATTAGTCATAAATGACCACAGCTGGGGGAGATCAGTAAGTAAAACTACCAAAGTTACTATAACAAGTTGCCTAGGCTCGAGAGTCGAGTTGAATGAGATGAGACGCATTAAACGATATAAATCTTCTATACTAATATAATAAATGCGAAAGTAACTCTGTCTGTCTGTCTGAATTTCTTTCACGCCAAAACCACTGAACCGATTTTGATGAAATTTGGCATAGAGATAGTTTGAATTCAAATAAATAAATTCAAATAAATTCAAATAATTTATTTGTGAAACACAGGTAAGCAGTATGATGTACAAACAAGATATGTGTTCAAGCCGTGATCAGCCTTGTCGGCATACAAATTTTTGAGTCCCGGGAAAGGACATAGGATAGTTTTTATCCCGATTTTTGAAACATGAACGCGTGTGAGAAACAAAATTCCACGCGGGCGAAGCTGCGGGCGGAAAGCTAGTATTTCAATATTTGGATCGATTGTGTCTATTTTTGAGTGCATCTCTTCAATAAAGAGAGCCCAGGCCCAAAGATTAATCTGCGCAAAACTAAATCAGTACGTTACTCGATCGGTCTATCACACACCCTAGGATGCTGAAATAGTAAACATACATAAAGAGACAGCCCTCCATTCTACCTTAAAGTTATCTTTGAGTAACAGCAGGTTACCTAAACTGCCTAGTGGTTTCGTAAAGTTGACTTTGCGTAACTGCAGGAGTGCATGCAGGTTACACAAACTGTACTGTTTAGGCTAGTGGATCTCTAGTAAGTAGAATACTGAAAATAGTGACTGTAAGAAATCGAATTCAGAAGGAAACGCAAACGATAGGCCAAATTCAATTTGATTTGAGTCTGACAATAACAACATTGTAACATAAGACGAAGTGTGCTGGCTGTTTTATCACACGCTGCGCTAGTTATGTCATAACTGGTACTGGTGTGGTACTGGTGTATTAATTAGTGGACACAAGCATGTACGACGTCCATGTTTTATGTAAGTCTCTACTCTATTTGTCAGGAGAAAACTCGTAAATACCCGTTTTCTTCTTACGATATAATACATCTTTTACTAACAAGTTTTGTCTATAACTGGCCGTGGTTAAAGTCTATGGTGTCGCCATAAGAAAGATTGGTCTAATAAGACTGTAGAAAATATGATCATGTGCATTTGGCTCGAAAAGAAGAAAATTTTTTGACAGGACAGGGTAAGACGTAACCTATGGAATCGATAACTACTGTGATTGTTTTTATTGACAAAAAATAATTATTAATGATGAAAATTCAGGGTGTCCGCGGAAGACTAGCGTCTTGTTGGCATGCCCCTTGCGAGCATATCACGAGAAATGATGAGCAGGGGCCTGCTGGGACCGTGTTACCTACTTACCATTATTATTCTCCCGAATTGTTATAAAAAATACTGTTAATTTATTATCATCATCATCATTTCAGCCACAGGTCGCCCACTGCTGAACATAGGCCTCCCCCAATGGTTTCCATGTCGACCAGTTGGTAGCGGCATAGAAAAATAAATACTCTGGTAGCGGCCTGCATTCAGCGCCTTCCTGGTACCTTTATTAATACTGTCAGTTACCATAAAGTTTTTCTTTCTTACTAAGCATAACAGTCCTCACCTTATCGATCGTAACAAAGTTAGAACCTAAGTTTTGAATGAAATTAAACTTTTCCATATAGAGTAACACGACTAACTTTCTATTTAATAAACATGCCACCTGACAATAGGTCCTCAGGCCTCCGTTACCACAATCGGTATTGTTGTGTCTAGTTGCATCAGCATTGTCTAACGCGTGCCGTCATTTGTGAATCAGGTGCTATCATTGACGGAATAGGCTGTAACTCGCGAAAAAAACTCATAATACCAATTTTATTTTCGCAAGTAGGCTTTAGGGCCGATGGGACAGCAAGGTTCTGGAGTGGAATCCACGTACCGGAAAGCGCAGCGCAGGACGACCACCCATAAGGTGGACCGATGACTTCATAAAGGTAGCAGGGAAGCGCTGGACGCAGGCAACATGGAAAACATTGGGGGAGGTCTATGTTCAGCAGTGGACGTCCTATGGCTGAAATGATGAAGTAGGCTTTTAAAAAGCACTTTTACACGTCCCAGTTTTAAATCCTTACCACACCACTGATTCGGGACAATAAATGGGCCAGTGCTGAGAAGAAGCAGCGCAAAAAATTCAGCCACCATTGTCAGCCTCTTTTTCAAGGGCTTACAATAGTAATGGTCAATATGAGTCTTTAATTTCAGCGTGATGTCATGCACTGTTGGACAAAGGCTTCACTCATGGATTTACTATTGTTGCCGAATGTGACCGTGCTAGTGTCAATTTATTTCAACTGACATCTTTAATCGATAAATCTACGTGCAACACTAGACTACTCAACATCGCATCAAATTCTTTCGTTGACAAACCGTACAACGTGTAAACTAGATCTAACACGACACACTTAAATATCAACAAACGTAACTCGTCCCAATTCGTACCGATAGCACGTCAGACTACAATTTTGTTGCAAAACCGTACCTATTACGACTGTATAAGATATTACTGTGTAAAGCTTGATGTGCCGCCTGTGCAATTATCAAACAACGATTAGCCGGCCGCTGCGGTGGAGAAAGAAACTGAATAATGGATTTGTAATAATGAAAAACCGTGCGTGGATCAGTAGAGTGTTACCGAACGGTTCAAATGCGAGCTACAGTGCAGGTTTTGACTTGTTAGTAACTTGAGTTTATGTAGAATGGAAAGAAAATTAAGAGTTAGTTACTGCAGCAGTTAGTTTCCTCTGTGGTTGAGGATTTCGTGTGAAGCTCGCTTCCACCTTATCATCAGGTCAGATACAGGCCAAGAGCATTGTGGATTACAAAAAGTTAATAAAGTGTTTTATGGTGTCAATTATCTCATTTTTCGATCAGCATAAAAATCCTTGGCTCCAAAAGGAAAGTTAACCTCCCCATTTATGGGGAAAATTTAATTAAATGGTATTCTCTTTTCAAACATAAACATAAAAATGTGCTCTGTCATCATAATTTTGAAAGTTGGTCTGTTTCATTGCAGCACTTAAACTTTACAAGCTAATCTCGATGATTCATATAGTTTTTCAAGGTTTCAACATCAGGTCATTCAAGTCTCCACTGCAGGAGCACGACCCTCTCTAATTGACCAGAGGCAAATGGAGGATTTGGCCTACACTCCCCACGCTGGCCAGACGGGTTGGGGAGGCATCATGTAGGTCATGACTTCATGATCATATTTTTAAGATTACTACTTATACCGGTACAAACTTGAACCCAACCAGGGTTATTGGCAGTCAAGCTGTAGATCCTGGCTACACAGGAGATGCAGCGGTGGGAACGAGAGGTGGGAATAGTCCCGTATTACTACTTATGTCTATGCTGTGGTTAAAGCCACCACATCATTACATTAACCGACAAAAACCGGACAGAACGGACAAAACGGTCCATCTGCTTGAAAGCTCATTACATATCTATTGATGACCGTCTAGCGAGACTGACATGCACAGATAGGGTTGCAAGGTGTCCGGTTTATTACGGACTTGTCCGGCCAAATATTGTGTTGTCCGGCCTGTCCGGCTTTTTAGCACCAGTTGAAAGTAGAGCCACAGAAGAATATTCAGTCGAAGATGATGGTACTCAAGACTACTCACTCATGATGAGCTTAGACAATCGTAACCATAGCACTTATCTATTAAAAAAGGTATGTCCGGCTTTTAGGGTAAAATGTCCGGCTAAATTAAGCACCACGTCAGGGTTTTTGTGTTTTTGGGCCTGGCAACCCTATGCACAAAGCACATCAAGCTAAATAGTTGCACCTTAATAACATTGTAATAGGTGCGACTTTGCAATGAAATTGTAGTGTTAATGTTGATTCTGACAACTGTAAATCATTGTAACATCTGTATCTACATAGATTTATTAACTGAGATAATGTTCAAGTCAAGATGATGTTTTTGATTTCAATTCCGATTCTGATGACTAACGCCCGTATTCACAAACGATGCTTGCTTAAGTGAAGCAGCAAATCGAACGTACAGCGTTGAATAGAGCTCTGCGATTGGTTCGTGTGTCACTCTATGCTTCCACGTGCACTGTGAGACCTTATAATAGTAATGTTTGTGAATGCGTAAGGCCCGTATTATAAAATGAATCTCAAGTACAAATCTGTATTCAAGTATTATACAAACTATTTGATTTTGATCTCTAGATTGGTCCCATTTTAAAATAGAACCAATCACAAGAAATATCTTAGTACCTCAGATTCAGATTAAAATACTGTTATTTATTAGCCTTGAACTTTGAATAGAATAGAAGCTCAAAATTCGATTCAAACTCAGATAGAGAGTCAAACTGTGAATAGTTGGATTTCAATATTTGAATCACAAATCACAGGCTTGATGATATTTGATTTGATGTTTGTAGTCCAGCAGGATAGGACTTCTCCCAATTTTCTAAGGAACAAAATATGTGAACGTCAAGCCTCCCCAACCCGTCTGGCTAGCGTGGGGAGTGTAGACCAAATCCTCCATTTGCCTCTGGTCAATTAGAGAGGGTCGTGCTCCTCACTCCTGCAGTGGCGACTAAATGACCTGATGATGGATCATATCTTAAATCTACTGTAGTCTTTACATACCCAGTTACTCTACATAGAGACCAAATGACCTGATTATGAACGGAATTGAATTTTCTTCTCATCTCTTGAATGTACAGTGGGCCACAGTTCTAGCTACCTGTTTCCGTTTTTTTCTCTCGCTCCCATCAATTGGCTATTATTTGCGACAGACCGAGACGACATGACCGGAAATGGGTAGCTGGAAGTGTGCCCCATAGTAGATCCAGTGAGAAATTTTCGCCTAAAAATCAACAGTAGCAAAATCAATAACATAAAGTCAACCGAAGATCTCCCAAATCAGTCTGTTACATCCACAGTGAAAGCACTTCGGCTTCGATCGGTCATGTCCCACTTCCGCGCATATTTGCATCCGAATTGGACGTTGCGTAAGTATTATCATACCGCGATGTACGATCACGGCAGTGTTGCCAGAAGGTTACTTTTGAACTGCTGTGGTTACTTTTAGGTTACACTAATGAAAAGGTTACTTTTAGGTGATTTTTCAGAAATTGTAGAATTAACTTTACAGGTTATTCAGTTAAAAATATGAATAGTGACAATTTAAAAATTATGTCATAAAGTGCATTTAAAATGAGTTTTAGCAATGATATTATTTTGTTTTTATATAATATCATTGAGTTTTAGCGAATGTTTTTCCATAATAAAATGCAAATCCATGAAACGTTTTATACGACTGGTCACTTTTCGAATTTAGATGATCAATTGTATTTATTTTTCATCCATGAACAACCTTACCCAATCATCGNAACAACCTTACACAATCATCGCTCCGCACCCCCCCCCCTATGAAGGTTACTTTTGATTCAAAAAGGTTACTTTTTTTTATATTTCTGGTAATTTCTGACTAGACCCGACTGGCAACACTGGATCACGGTCTACTAACTGAAGGGGGTACGCAAAACTGGTTCGTACCATAAGATAAAGATACAGTGGCAAGACGAGTTGTTTAGATGTGAGATGGACGTTAGGCAATAATGTTGCTTAACGGAGGCTCTGGATTCGGTTATCAGATGGGACATTTGTAAATCTCTTCCTATTTGTTTGGATAGAAATTAGAAGTAGTCATGCCATGAGGAAAATTAACCCTTAACTTCGGAATCATCTTTGTTTTCTTTTGATTAACTGCATTGTAGGTCCAATGACAAAACTTTCGTTCCCACTGTTGCGCAACTCCTATGTAGCCAGGATCTACAGCTTGACCGTCAGTAAAAACTTAACCAATTTCCAATGACAGTTTAACTTTACCCCGGGACAAAGCTGTAGATCCTGGCTACACAGGAGTTGCAGCGGTGGGAACGAGAGATGAGAAATGTCCCGATGTAGGCTGGAATTACTGGTTTCACATGCCCTTCAACATCGAATAAACTAATGGACCAACTCCACACAATATTACCTATGTCCAACCACTGTGAACCACGCACGACCCAGCTTTTTTGTTTGTTTTAAGAACAATGGCTGCCAATTAATTCAATTTTAATTAAAGTCCAATAGATACCATACTGGATACCGTTATCTTAATTTCAGACAAACGTCGAAACAATAAAAAGTAGGTACAAGAAAAAATGCTATGGTAATAACAACCTTATCCTGTACAGTTAAAATTCATAGTGACGGATGCGTGCGTCGAAAGTAGGGCTGTGAAAACGTGAAAAATACTTAGATAGATATAAAACACTTTATTGGACGGGGTGTCCAAGACAAGAAAAGAAAGAAAAAATATACAAAAGAAAAATTATAAATTAAAAATTTTGTATGCTTCGTGACAATTGAACAACAAACGCCTTTACACGGTAATTTATCATTATCAGCGATCCGACACTTATTTTCTTAACTCATAAAATAAACTGCGATCGAACAAAAAGCAATATTATTACCTAAGAATCGTGTAAATCCTCGTGTTTACTTGCAATAATCGTGCAACGCGAAAATAACAATGCAATAAAATACGTTTTTATCGAATTATAACACAAAAATTATACTATAACTAGTTGATTGCAAAATATTTATATCATTCAATTTTATTGTTATGTTAACATTTCTTACTTCAGAGTGGGAGAAAGTTTAATTAAGAGTCATCTAGCTCCTTAAAATTACCAAGACATATTGACTCCAGTTCAGACTTCTAACGTATTATAATCTTTAATGGAAAGAGTATTTTAAAGATATGTGTACTGTATTTTAAAGCATCCAGTAACGGGACTATTCCCACTATTTCCTACCGGTTCAACTCCTGTGTAGCCAGGATCTACAGCTTGACCGCCAACAACCCGACCAGTGAAGGCCAAGTTGGTCCCGGGGGAAAGTTGACCTGGCATCGGAACCGCAACGAAATTAATCAGAAGAACATAGCCTATATGCTATCTTAAGGGCTACCTTTTTTTTAAATATTTTTGACGTTCATAAGTGCCAAAATACTCGTCAAAATGTTTATTTTTATTTTATTTGATCTACACCTGGTAGTGCCTTTGCTGGTAGGGCTCAAAAGATAAGGAGACATGTAAAGTGCCCCTTAAGGGCTACTTTTTCTTTTTTATTATTTACTATATTTTGACGTTCATAAGTGCCACTTGTGGTCTAAACTGAATAAATATTTTTGATTTTGCCTCTACGGTACGTATCTTACATTGTGCCTAGACAGCCCTAGTTAGTTTCTCGGCAGTTCTCATGGCTCTCACGCGACAAAGCGCGGAAGTCGCGTCATGCGCACACGCACATCACCACGCGCGAGGAATGCCCGCCGTTTTCCGTCCGCAGATGGCGAGATATTATGATTTGTACTTTTTGTACAAGTGATAAATAATGCAGGCTCAAGTAAAGGCTAGAATAGCCCATCGGTGTTAGACTGACAATTCGAGGGTCCGCAGTTTGTCGGACCCCGTCGTCCTCTGAGGGCTGAGTGTGAGTTTTCATAAAAAAATGACAATGTATGACGGATTGTACAACGCCCCTAGCGGGAAACGTTCAAAAACTAAAATTTTCAAACATTTTAACTGTGGAAACTTTGCTGATTTCTGTCCTATTTTTGTCCCTATTTTTTTTTTCCCTAATATAAATAAATATTTTTTTAATTAAACGCGCTCACTAGTGCGCATTTGATGTAAACTCACACTAGACCCTCCGAACTATTTTGGTGAACCCTCTCTTCACAACACATTTACCTTAGCTGAGTAGATAACTTTTTGTCGTTTAGCAAATAACCAATGAAGATTGGCAAAAGTCACAGAAAAGCCAAATCCGTGATTTTCTGAATGACATACTTTTTACAGCTTATGTGAGTATCTATTTTGATTTAAAAATAAAAACTAGAAACAATTTTCTTTACAAATCTTTGAGTTATGAACATATTTTTTTAAGTCGGTTAAAAAATAGTTGCAGTCTGTCATTCATGTACATATTTTACCCAAAATAGGGTAATTTCATCGTTGCAGTGGTATCACTAACGCTTTTTTTTATTTCACTGGCAGGTTGTTGACTTCTTTTTGGGCAATGGCCAGTGCTTTATTTCTTCGCCGAAAGCATTTGTGGCAATTAATTGCAACATTTAAGTAAAATGTTAACATTTTATTTTTAAAATTCGAGATGTAAAATTCCGTTTAAAAAAAATTATAATAAAAATAAACTTTTTTAAAAACAAGCTTTTATTCTGATATTCGAAAGCTTGTATCGCGCATGGCATTTATTCCTCTTTTTCTCTGTTTGCGCTACAAGCTTTCGAAATCTATATACAGTGTGTCCGGGCATGTAGTGATCAAACTTTAAGGGCGTAATCTATGGACAATTTTATCGGTGAAAATACTTTAAATTTGGGGCTTGACCCATTTCTCGCATATTTACAAGGATTTAAGTTTTTAATTTTAAGTTTTCACCTCTTCCTTCAAAAACAAGTGATAGCGTGGGTAACTTAACATTAATAAGCAAATATTTTATATCATGCGATAGCCAATAAAATTATCTACTAGTAGAAGTAGAAAACAGACACAAGTTTCATGCATTTTAAGGGAGTAAGAATGGATTTAATTAGAAATAAATATGATTTTTTTCACATCTTTTTCAGTTATTTCCCAACACAAGAAAAACCAGGTCGTTAAGGTATGTTTTATTTGCATTGTATTATTAGTATTTGAGCCATTCTACAAAACGAATGTAAATTTATTAGTCTACGTCTATTAGTTTCGACGTAATTGTTGAACAAAGATACCCCTTCCCAGCGGTTTCCATAGCGCACGCGACATGCGAAAATGCACTGCCTGAAAGAATCACACAACCTATTCCGATTACTATGGAAACCGCTGGGAATGGGTATCTCTGTTCAACAATTACGTCGAAACTAATAGACGTAGACTAATAAATTTACATTCGTTTTGTAGAATGGCTCAAATACTAATAATACAATGCAAATAAAACATACCTTAACGACCTGGTTTTTCTTTTGTTGGGAAATAACTGAAAAAGGTGTGAAAAAAATCATGTTTATTTCTAATTAAATCCATTCTTACACCCTTAAAATGTATGAAACTTTTATCTGTTTTCTACTTCTACTAATAGATAATTTTATTGGCTATCGCATGATATAAAATTTGTGCTTATTAATGTTAAACTACCCACGCTATCACTTGTTTTTGAAGGAAGAGGTGAAAACTTAAAATTAAAAACTTAAATCCTTGTAAATATGCGAGAAATGGGTCAAGCCCCAAATTTAAAGTATTTTCACCGATAAAATTGTCCATAGATTACGCCCTTAAAGTTTGATCACTACATGCCCGGACACACTGTATATAAAAGAAAGTCGTGTTAGTTACTTCGCTTATAACTCAAGAACGGCTGAACCGATTTAGCTGAAAATTGTCAGGGAGGTAGTTTAGAGCCAGGAGAAGGACATAGGATACTTTTTATCCCGTTCGAAATAAAAAAAAAGTTGCTTATTTATTGCCATTAAGGCGGAACAAAGTTCGCCGGGTCAGCTAGTTCAGAATAAAAGCTTGTTTTTAAAAAAGTTTATTTTTATTATAATTTTATTTTACACTTTTTAGTTATAATATCTTAATCTCAGGACCCTGGACATTATCTAACACTAAAGTGCTCGAAAAGACAAATCCAACGAAATCAAACTCGATGAGATTCCGCCGTTTTGTTTAGGAGGTCCTATGGCCACCTCCCGACTCCATCATCAGACCAGTTCAATGGTACCATAATATTGCATTGTCATTGTACTTACATAAGTATACCAAATTTCAGCTCAATCGGTTGAGGAGAACTGGTCTTAAATTCAGTTGCAAGATTTGTCCCACACATACTAACAAGTGAAGTCAATATAAAGCTTGTAAAAAGCTTGTAAAAAGAACCGTTTTTGGCCGTGACTTAGAATACTTTTTTTTCCAGAAAAATCAAGATAACTTTTTTCAAAAATAAAGCAAAGGAAGTAAATCCGTCCAGCTTTAAAAAAAAATTGTTTACTTAAAAATCTGTTAGAAAATATCGTTACACAGCGTTAAAGAGTCCGGTCGTTATGTTTGTTTGTTTAACACGGTAACTGTAAGCACGTAACTGCTCGTTTTATAATAGTACCGACGAATTTACATGCATGCACGTTAGCATAGGGTTGGTGAAGTAAGAAATGTGTATTTTTTACGTTTTCAAAATTAATTCTGACAGTAAGTACTGCTTTCGCTCATAAAATAATCATATTTTGATTCTGTATTGGGTGAAATGGGCTTCGTTGTTGCAGGTTCAACCAATGAAGATTTAATCATTTTAAGTACATCTTTAGCAGCCTCTGTCTTCTTTCCGAACACACAAATTTCAAGGCAAGAGTGAACGAACAAGCATCTTCTAGGCAAGGTTGCTCCACCACAGATCGTTTAAAAACCAGGGAAAGAAAAAGTTTTCTCTACCCTGGAACTCTTCTTCTTTTGTTTAATTTCAATCAAACTTCTTTAGAGTCCTTCTCTTTTTATTGGTTTCTCCTGGCCTGTTTTGTTCATTGGCCGAATACTTGTCATTTATTTTATTATGTACGTCGTTTAAGCATTTGAGTGTTGCCAGCCCTGCCCGCGGGTGAAACCCGCCATACTCGTAAAAATAGTAAAACCCGTTCCCGTGTGCGTACAGCGTTTCTACGCGTATTAGTTGGAAAATGAGACTGTGGGCCACCGTTTGTCAAACTTTTGAATAAAACACCCACAGAAATTTTCCAAGACTGGAAAATTTGGCCAGCAGTAGTCAATTAATAAAGTTTTTAAGAGCTTTTATGGAGTGGACTTATGGAAACTAGGAAACCTATTGCATAGTACAGTGACATGTATTAAAGTAACCGCCTATAGAATCAAATAATCAAGCGAACAACCAAAATCCAGGGTCGAAGGACTTTATATTTTAGTTTTAATTCTAGCCTTTTCTACCAATTTTCTTGAAAGATAGCTTTGTGTTACGAATCACGAGTGGGCTTTCCACAATAAATTAATTAATTGCGAATTTAATTAAGCGTCAACAGGGTTCGAACCCGCGTTCTTCGGAAGACGAGTCGGCCAGTCCGACACCTTCACCGTTCGGCTATCGTGGCTTCAATTTATTTTATTTACATAATTAGATCAAAATCGGGGGATCTTTTTGGAACTACAACTGGCCCTGTTTTTGCAACAGTAACGTTTGCAACATCCAGGTACGTCAAAAAATGCTGTATGTTGAGAAGTTATGCCCCAATCAATCGCTAGTCACCACATAATTAATTGCCAATTAGAAAGTAGATCTACGTATAAAATGTAGCTGGGACTACATCGGATTACCGGAAGAATCTTAAGCCACCCCGGAGACATGTTTACTGAAAAAAAAAAATCTATTGCTATGGTCACTATCATCATCATCATTTCAGCCATAGGAAGTCCACTGCTGAACCTAGGCCTCCCCCAATGATTTCCACAATAACAGGTTGGTGGCGGCCTGCATGCAACGCCTTCCCGCTACCTTTATGAGGTCGTCGGTCCACCTTGTGGATAGATGTCCTAACCTGCGCTTTCCAGTACGTGGCCTCCATAACCTTGCTGCCTCATCGGCCGTCAGTTCTGCGTACTATATGCCCTGCCCATGTTATGCTCATAGATAAATAAATAATTTATTTACGCTATGGTTGGTTCTTTATGTTGTGTGTGTTAACATCGGATTTTAACACATAATACACACATTTTATAAATCGACACCGAGTAACTATACAATTGCTATACAATAGTATTTATTTACTATCGTTGTTGTACTTTTACTTATTATGTCAACCTTACATAAATTCACACCGATTACAAAAAATCAAACAATGACTATCTTCTTAGAAGTCGGTCAATACGCAGACTAGCGAAAGCACAGAATCATTATAAGTAGGTACTATTATTACCGATGTACTCGTAATATGCTTGTCTGTTCTTTTTTACCCGAAGGCGCGACGCAAAAAAGTGTTTTTTTTTTCTAAATGTGGTAATGTGCTTATTACGCGTTCAAAGCTGAATTTTGAAAGATCAAATCCAATTTTTATTTTTTAATACGGCTCGCTCTGGGTTCCAGCCCTTATGCCTGTCGCTTGTCATTTCGCGCAGAGTTGCCATTTGTAAAAAAAAATACCCATTACTTGGGAATTTTTCACCCCTTCTGTTTGTAAGTGAATTTGTATCGTAAACGATACGGCCATCATTTCTCGCGTGACGTCGAGCGACGGTGGCCTGGCGAAAGTCTAGGCCCGTTGCGCAAACGATCACAGAGCAGGCATACTAATCAGAACTTCCTATGGTTTAGTTTAGATCAAAAAAACATAACCCTGCTGGTGCAGTCGGGTAGAAATCGCACGCTTCAGACACACCGTATGTAAAATTTTTGGGTAAAAAAAAAATTCTGATGTCTTCTGATCTATTTCCTTTTGTACATTACAGCCGGGTCTGCAGCTCCTGTTTTGCCCTACACAATCAAGTCAATCAAAAAAAACATGTCAACATTGCACAACTCAGACATCTAGATGGCTATATCAAATTTTAAGCATTGCCAATACCAAAAATGTTTTCTCCCAATTAAAAATCCAACGGTTCAAAGTACAGCGCGACTCTCAATCAACATTGAGAGTTTATCTCAATATTTCACAGGATTCCTTTTAATTAAAATTTAATAAGTATGTAAACCGTGAGATACCATCACATTTTTGATACAATTTATAAGGTCACAGTCCGTGTGACCGCGCCAAAAAAATCGTTACAAAACGGTAAGTCAAATTCTCGGGCGTATGGTTTATGGTGTTAGGCCCGATTCACACCAAGGTGAAGCAGAGCGGAGACGAGAGATGTGCGGCTAAGCTGGCAAGCTATTTCCATCAAAGCGGAGCGGAGAATAACGGAGAGAAAATGAGACGCGATCTTCTTATCGTTTCGACAACAAAACTACAGTGTCAGCCCAAAACTGACACCAAAGAGTGGTGTTGTCAGTAGCATTCGTTTATATCTTCCTGCGTGCAGTTGTTTGGGCACGCAGGGCACGACATCATGTGCTTCATCGACTGGGGAACACAATCACACTTGAGATGAGATGTGCGAGCTATGCGTAGCTTTCAGCTGTTAGTCTATTGCTATGAAACATCATAGCATAATAGACTAACATAGCTTCGCGGTGTTCCGCGAAGTCAAATTCTATAGGAAAATGAGTCCACCCGACACCTCTCCCTCTTCTCCGCTCGATCCATTTCCACCGAAGCGGAGCGGAGTAGAAATGTAGGAATAATGAAATCTGATTGGTTATTCAAAACACACCTATACTAATATTATAAATGCGAAAGCAACTCTGTCTGTCTGTCTTGCTTTCACGCCTAAGCCACTGAACCGATTTTGATGAAATTTGGCATAGCATAGAGATAGTTTGAGTCCCGGGAAAGGACATGGGATACTTTTTATCCCGGTTTTTGAAACAGGTACCCACGCGGACAAAGCCGCGGGCGGCAAGCTAGTTTGGACATAAAAAAGAAACATCTTTGCTCCACTCCGCTTTGATGGAGATGCCAGCTTTGTCGCACATCTCTCGTCTCCGCTCCTCCTTGATGGAAAGCGAGCTTTAGATTTTTATTAATTATAATTACCGCAAATTAACGAATAGCACCGGACTTCCGAGGGCCGCCGTGACCCCGTACGAGATGGCACGAAACGAGTTTTTGACCTGGCTCTTATAAATTAATGGAGACACCATAATTTCTGGTGAACTGGGGATTTTTTGAGGACTTTTTGGGTGTAATTTATTGGTTGTATTTTGTTACTGCTATAATTAAAACTAGATCATATTACAATCACTTAGCTTATACGATTGGAAAGGAAAGAACCATTTGTTATTTTTAATCAGGCAGGAGGCCCCTCTAAGAAAAAACATCGTTTGAAGCTACTCTCATAAATTGCTGAAAAATGGTATTTGTACCATTTTTTGGGGTACCACTTTAATGGGTAAAATTCTATTGTTGATAATGATAACGACGTCACGTCAGCATGTTCTTTGCAAGAAAAGTCATTTCAACTAAGGGCAGAAAAAAAGGTTGATGAAATACTTTCCTGTTGCAAACAGATTAGGATGACGTATCTTTATAAGAAAACGTACTCACAAAAAGATTAATCAATCAAGAAAAATCTTGAAAAACTCTTCTGCGATAGTAAGAGCTTCTGGGTTGATAAAAAAACAATCAAGCAATATTTTTTTTCTATTCTATCGTGCGTGCGATCAGTCAGAAGACTCAACAGATTGTTGATTATAGGCGATAGGAGAAGAATCCCCACTGGGTCTCCTCCATGGTTGATTCTAGCTCTCCATGTACATATTATGTCGTTACGCACAGCAATAATAAAAATAATTAAAACACTCCTGTCCCAAAATAAAAGGCCCCGTGTGGTCAACTCAAAGTCATAAATTATATTCGCGCAAGTAGAAAGCAGACGGGCAACTGGTTCTAGTCTAGCCACGGTCCGACTGTACAAACGGATAGCGAGTCAAATATTATGACTTATGTAATTGTGATAAGTGCTATATTGGAACTGTATGGTTGGGGATTGGAGCGAATGCATGGGCATTAAAGAGATGCGGATATTATTGCGAATTTAACAGGAAAAGCTATGGGTTTTGAAGATTGGTGTTAGTTACAAATACATACAGGATCTGGTATAATGGCTGTATAAACTATAGCATTTTATAAGTACTTTAGATTGTCATTGGTTATACTACTCGCCAGGAGTATAGCAGGCACGGTTCTACCTGCTTTCCAAATGTTGGTATCGAAGTGCTGGTAGGGCAAAAAGATTTCAGTCGAACTGTAAAAGAAACGGGAGATGATTCCCTTTGAGAGACCTTTAAAAGCGTTCAGCAATAACCCTCCTTCTGGCGTAGTTGGGTAAAAACGGAAATGATGTTGACACTGATGTTTAAGGTTAAAATCTTAAAATATTAGGATATCTGATAGTTTTTTTTATGCATAACAAGGCAGGTATTTGACCACAATCGCACCTGATGTTAAGTGGGATGCAGTCTTGACTTACTTGACTTTGACTTATGGTCCTATGTCCCCTAGATGGGGCAGAGGGCGTCCACAACAGTCCTCCATCGCGTTTGGTCTTGATGCAGTCTAGGATGGTACATATCTGCCCTGTAAGTGCCTATTCACTCTCGCCTTGAAAAGGCCCGGATTACGAGTATAGTCTTCGGGAAAGACAGCAGCAGTTAGTCAATATACAGATCGGATTTTAGCAGTCAAGCTATAGATCTTGGCTATCAGTTACAGCAGCGGGAACGTGAGGTGAGAATAAACGGGACTATTCTCACCTCTCGTTCCCACCACTGCAACTCCTGTGTAGCCAGGATCTACAGCTTGACCGCCACAAAAACCCAACCAATGAAGGTCAAGTTTGTCCCAGGGGAAAGTTAAACTGTCATTGGACCCGCAACGAAATTAATCAGACGAACATAGGAGGAGTTCGAAATATTAAGGTTCGACTTCCCTCCATTGCAAAGCGGATGACAGGTGACAAACAAAGGTTTAAAACCTTTAAGAAAAAGATTATGCACCACGGACAATAAATTAAATTAAGGGGGCCTATCTTATGAGCAATTAGCAACTACCTGCCAATAATATTTTTCACAAAATCGCTTAAAAGCACGGAAATTTTTCCTTGTCGCGACAAGATCGGTGTAATAAATTGCGGAAACAGATGTATGTTATATTGAATTAAGCATTATATCACGTTCATGTTTCCAAAGATCACACACAATGGGGATGTTGCCTGGGTCAAAAAGCAAGAGTTTTAATTAGTCCGTCAGTTAACTTATCAAAAAATACTCTACACGTATTTTTCACTTTTTCAAACTAATGAAAATTTAAAGAGATAAAGCGCCCCAAAGTTCATAAGAAGAGGCCCGTGACGTCAACGCTTGCTTAAAAATGCCGCACGTTGTGACGTCGTGCGCAACTTCAACGCACCATAACTATGTAATTATTTGTTAGATTGACAAATAAAAATATACGTGTCCAATATTTTTTGATATTAAACATTACGGACTAAAAAAAATTTTTTAGGCAACTAGCCTATTGAGGTGAGACTAGTCCTTTATTGACAAAGGATTGTCTCATTTAAATAGGATTTCTTAACTGAACCCTTAGTAAGCCTGAAACCCGACTCCTCACTGAGCGAAGCCCTATGCGTACAGTCAAGAAAACAAACTAGAAATAATCAGAATCCTAAGACCTTGTTTACACACACATACAGATCAAATTGATCTGTTGTCTGTACATAAGAATGACGTCACTTCAATAGGCCATACAAGTTTCGTGTACCGCTACAGGCCAAATAGTGACCCGTGCAACTAACAAGCGCCGCAATGGGCTATCTTGGCCTCTATTGCTGGTTAATAAATGTCAAAACGGTGTATCAACACCGCGTAACGGTGTGGGAATTTCGCCTGATACAACATGACAAAACAATTTCGAGTTGGTGGCTAATTTTTAAGTGCTGTGCCGTCATATTGACCGTTACTTCATTATGACAACAAGGCGTTTTGATCCCAACTAATATTATAAATGCGAAAGTAACTCTGTCTGTCTGTCTGTCTGTCTGTCTGTCTGTCTGTCTGTCTGTTACGCTTTCCCGCTTAAACCTCGCAACCGATTTTGATGAAATTTGGCATAGAGATAGTTTGAGTCCCGGGAAAGAACATAGGATAGTTTTTATCCCGGTTTTTGAAACAGGGACGCGCGCGATAAAGTTTTTCTGTGACAGACAAAATTCCACGCGGGCGAAGCCGCGGGCGGAAAGCTAGTTCACAATAAAACTGCAAAAAAAAGATACCGGGTCAATGGAGTTTTTCAGTGACTGGCCCACACTGTTAGCTTGGTCCACGGGCCAAGTCGCTGGAGTGAATTTCCAAATAACTATTTTTTCTTCCAGTAACTGGGCCCACTTTAAGATTCTAGAGTAGAATTTGTTGATGTATTAATAAAAACATTGAAGGTGGGCCCAGTTACAGGAAGAAAAAAATATTTAAAATTAAATCATGTGACTTGTCCCGTGGACCAAGCTAAAAGTGGGCCAAGTCACTGGTAGACTCGTCAATGAACTAGTGAGAAAAAAAAGAAATGATTATATGAAAAAATAAAGAAAGGAGGGAGTGAAAAAGAAGACCATTGTATGAAAAACACTTAGAACTAGGACGCTCGCAGACACTTAAATCAAACGAGCCGTAACGATAAGGAAGTTACAGGATTGTTAAACTGAAATGTATAAATAAACTGTCATGATTTACCGCCGATAAGTACCAGTATATTGGATGTAATAATAAATTCCTTTGCCGTCGCGGCCGCACTGATTTAATTGACAGCTTAACGGAAGCGACAATGAACTTGGCGGGAAGCGGCCGTTCTTAATTTAAAATTTTAAACGTCTCGAACCGGGCGACACTTTTTTCTATTCGGAGAAAAGTGGCCAGTGCATCTCTCCCGGACGAATCCGATTTTTCAAGTTTTCGGGGTAATATTTTGGATTGCTGGCAACATTGTTGTCCGAAATTCGCGGCTCAAAAGCCGGAAGACAAAAAATTCTGAATCGGTAATGGCCTTCGAACGAAATTGATGCGCGACGTGCACTGAATGGGTGATTTATTTTTATTGTGCTATCGCGTCTGCTGGACTTGGAAGATAAATCTATACTCATAATATTTATGTACAGCACTACAAATTTAATACAGCACTTCAAGGTAAGCACTGAGAAACTCAATGTAAAAGCACATAATAAGTAATAACGTAAGTCATAAGTGCTACTTTGTAAGAAAACATTTAACAACAAAAAACATTTAGTCGAATTGAGAACCTTCTCTATTTTTTAAGTCAGTTATTAAACAAAAGCTTAAACGCGTATTGAACACTACTATAAATTATCATTTCCATACGAAATGTCAATTTAAAATACCGTTCAACTCGCATTTATGCGGTAAGAGAGAAGAGTCTAAAGATATAAAAAAAATATTGAAAAAAATAAAATAATGATTGAAATATTTCAAAAAGATTATGCGCCCAACGTGGGGCTCGAACCCACGACCCTGAGATTAAGAGTCTCATGCTCTACCGACTGAGCTAGCCGGGCTGTGGAGAGAGCGCCGAAATTGGCTGGGACGAGAGGGTAGTTTCCCTAAAATATTTACTTTAACATTATAACAATGTAATACAGTTAAAACAAGGTGGACCGACATCATAAAGGTAGCAGGAAAGCGCTGGACGCAGGCCGCTACCAACCGGGTAACATGGAAAGCATTGGGGGAGGCCTATGTTCAGCAGTGGACGTCCTATGGCTGAGATGATGATGATGATGACAGTTAAACCGAGATGTTTTTTAAAACAGAACTGTTCGCACCTCTCGTTCCCACCGCTGCAACTCCTGTGTAGCCAGGATCTACAGCTTGACCGCCAATAAAAACCCAACCAGTGAAGTCAACTTTGTCCCGGGGGAAAGGTAGGAACCAGTTTGTGCTGGATCAAACCGGTTTATTTCATCCCAAACTAGTTAATCCTTTAGATTTTACCGGACTTTTTTTTATTTAATCATTTGCAACGCCAGAATAATGTATTACTCTCTGTCCATCAGGTTTTTGAATACCATAAAAAATAATTACTTACATCCAATCTTCTGTCTGTGTAGAACTCACTAACGCATTCACAAACGATACTTGCTTAAGTGAAGCAGCAAATCGAACGCACAGCGTTGAATAGAGCTCTGTGATTGGTTCGTGTGTCACCCTGTGCGTCCACGCGCACTGTGAGACCTCATAGTAATGTTTGTGAATACGGGCGTGATATTCTAAGCAATTAGTAGATTGAAACCGATGTGTACCTGGAACAAATAACAAATATTAAAATTACTAACTATGTTAGTAACTCATAAATTAGTTTATTAGCCCAGATGTATTAATTTAGCAATCAAATCACACAATACATCTTAAAACACTTGTGTACACCGACATAATTATGTACTAATTATAATTAAGTAGCTTAGATGGAAGAAGAAAGGTCGTGGGTTCGATTCCCGATGGATAGAAATTAGGAAATATACGAAATAGATAGATAGATCAACACTTTATTTTACAATTATACATGACACAGCACAAGAAAAAAAAGAAAACCAAAAAAGAGAATAGTAAAATATTTTTTTTAAGATTACGCTCTTATTTTAACAAAAAAAAAGAATAGAAAGAAAAAAACATATCATTAATTACTTGAATGAATTTAATCAAAGTTAAAAAAAAACTCGATTTTAAAATTAAATGGTAACAATGGCAAACAAACATACATTTCTATTTTTTTTATTTTATCTGGCACAATATCACTCTTGAATAAAAAAAGTTACTGGCATTGACGGAATCAGGAAGTTTTTTCTTGAAATAAATACAAATAATGGCCAGTTACTTTGAAATTGGGTACAGCGACAGCTTTTTCAACTACTTTTTTGGTGCAAAATGCACCTTGTTATAACTGCACAAGATGCCAAAATATTTTTAACTATTATGTGCCGCTGTCTGTTAAAAATGAACCAATAAAAACTGTAATTTTGGAGTCGCAGGTAAATTCGCTAACTGGGGCATAGCCCGGCTAGCTCAGTCGGTAGAGCATGAGACTCTTAATCTCAGGGTCGTGGGTTCGAGCCCCACGTTGGGCGAATAAATTTTTATATTTTTCTGATGACCCAAGCTGAACTGTCCCACCAAACTCAATGACAGGGGGGCGCTACCATCGTTCCACTATATGGTTTCCAACATGGCAAAAATCGGAACCAGTGATCCGGTATTGACGGTGGCGCCCCACTGTCAATGTCATGCATAGGACAGTTCAGTATTTTGGAACTAGTTTTTTTGGAACTTCATGGGTAGACTTTATCGTGCGCATGTCTTCCTTCCAAAAGCCGAGAAAAACCTATTTTGTATTTTTTCCTGGGTCTGAGACTATCTCTATACTATTTTTTTTCTAAAAAATGCTTAGTAGTTTGCTTAAACTACTGCGAAAGAGTATAAAATCCTTACAAATTAACTTTCACTCTCATCCTACTAATATTATAAATGCGAAAGTTTGGATGTCTGGATGTTTGTTACTCTTTCACGCAAAAACTACTGAACGGATTTTGATGAAACTTTACAGTATTATTTTTTATAACCCAGAATAACATAGGCTATAATTTATGACGATACAATGTGACAAACGAAATTTCACGCGGGTGAAGCCGCGGGCAAAAGCTAGTTTACAATATTTGAACAACATAATACTACTATCGGAAAGTGCTGAGAAGAAGTGGCGGAAGAAACTTATCATCATCATCATTTCAGCCATAGGACGTCCACTAAACATAGGCCTTCCCCAATGATTTCCACAAAGGCCGGTTGGTAACGGCCTGCATCCAGCGCCTTCCTGCTACCTTTATGAGGTCGTCGGTCCACCTTGTGGGTGAGGGAAGAAACTCACGCCCGTATTCACAAACGATGCTTAAGTGAAGCAGCAAATCGAACGCACAGCGTTAAATAGAGCTCTGTGATTGGTTCGTGTGTCACCACGCGCACTGTGAGACCTCATAGAAATGTTTGTGAATACGGGCGTTGTTAGTAAGTGCTCTAACATTTTCTGGATAAACGGTACTGTGATTTCGGCATCCCTCTCACAGCCCGGCTAGCTCAGTCGGTAGAGCATGAGACTCTTAATCTCAGGGTCGTGGGTTCGAGCCCCACGTTGGGCGACAAGTTTTTTGCAGGTAAAATTTTTTGACAAAATTTTTGTCGATTTTCACTTAGGATTTTCAGCGACATTTTTGTAAGCTACTACATCAATTTTATTTCTCTAATCCTTAAGTATCCATTGGGGAATTTGTAACTAATATTTTGTTTATGTACGTACAGTCAGCGTCAAATAATTCATGACACCCAAAGTAGACAAAAGGTTCGCAGCACGTCTTTGTTACATTTGAATAAGGTCGTGTTGTCTTTTTAGTCACTTTGGGTTTCACTAACCTGTACCTGTACCTATCAGCTAAAAACCTTCCTACTTAAGTGAACTTACAATCATGCGCAAAAATGATTTTTTCGTTTTTCAATCTACCCCGATAGTTGAAAAGGCGCATCTAACACTTTTTCGGATATGAGTTAAACTGAAGGACAGCTAAGAATTTACCCATTTAATTTAATTTAAACTTTTTATCTCCGTTTTGAATTGGTGTTAGATGCGCCCTTTCAACTATCGGGGGCAGCATCGCACTGAATAAAATTTATACGATAGCTAAGGTAGAACACCTACTGTATATCAAAAACTCATGACCCTTTTCACTGAAGATTCTATCGCCCGTTTTCACAGCGAATCGAACGCACAGCGTTGAATAGAACTCTGTGATTGGTTCGTTTGTCACCCTGTGCGTCCACGCGCACTGTGAGACCTTATGGTAATGTTTTTAATTGCGTATAGCAGTAGGGCAAAAACATCAGCTCAATCTATAAATACATCAAACACCTTCGCTACGGTCGAGCAGTTCTCAACATGTCTCTACCCTCGTGTGCGACCAAGCGGATCGTTCCCAGGTCGCCAGATGTCGACCTGATGCCTTCTGTGTGCTCAGGTGGAAAAGTATCACGTCGTAACACTTACTAAAGCTTGGGAATAACATTGATTGATTCAGAATAGTCTGATTGTGACCACGGATGCAGCATAGCAGCCAAAACGTTTTACGCTGTGTCTTTCTATTTTAGTTGATTCAGAATAGGCTTAAAAAGATCACTTTTTGAGTATCAAGTATCAACATTACTTTTCTAGCTTAAACCCTACCATTGCTTTGGGACAATAAAGTGGGACAATGCTGAGAAAAACGCAAGAAACTTAATCACTCACTATTCTTTTAAAAAAAATCCAATTCCGAAGCAGGGTTAGAGCCTACAGTCTAAATAACTGGATGGATGGCATATGCCTTTTGAAAGCCTAGTCTGCTGTAGGTACTAAAATACTGTCTACATTTATTATAGTCATAGACAAGGCGACAGACAGTCGCGACCGCTCCCCTACCGCCATGACGTCACCCACCATAGACATCTACATCATCCTGACTCACCCCCCATGAAGTAAGGGAAGCATTCATAGTTCTGGGAAAAGTTTAACGATCTGATTTTCTTAGAACACCCTTTGTTATTTGTTATTGTCTGAGAGCGAAATCTTAGGCCCAGAACACACGGTGAAACGCAATTGCAACGAAACTGCAACTTCTAGTTACTTTTGAGTTGCATCTAAGTTTCTGCCATAGATTCCGTTGGGAGACCACACATGACGCGACCAGTTTGAAACCGGTTTGACCGTGTGTTCTGGGCCTTAGAGTGAAATTTTCAGCGGAATTCGATTCATCCATTCATCCACGTTAACATTAATAGTATACTACTAAACGGGATCCTGCAAAAAACGTTATGTCTCCGTGGGAATGAGTCCTAAGGGATAACATCAACCCATCTGGCCAGCATGGGTAGTGTGGGCAAGTGTTTTTCAACCTCCGTGGGCCTCTTTCAAGAGGTCGCGAGAGGTAGTAAAAACTACCTCGTATTCGTTCTCTAAAACATCTTTTTAAAATTCAAAAATGCGTGAAAAAAAAGCGAAAGGTCGGGGGTTGCAAAATATTTTTTTCTTACTAGGGGGTCATGTCATGAAAAAGGTTGAAAAACACTGGTGTAGGCTAGGCCAAATGGTTCATTTGCTTCTTTTTAGTAAATTAAAGCAGGTCGTGCTTCTGCAGTATTGCAGACTAAATGATGATGATGATGATGATTTGATTTTGACGTTGCTAACTACTATTTATAAATGATATGATGAGCATACTGCATAATATGCCTGGGTATGCAATTTTGTGGAAATCCTTGGGGGAGGCCTTTGTTCAGCAGTGGACGTCTTTCGGCTGAAACGAACGAACGAATGCAATTTTGTAACGAAAAATGGTTGGATGTTTATTCTGTACATGTTTGTACAAGTACATACGTAAATAGGCCATACCTAACAAATCAGCTGTATTGTCACAAATGGCGCACTGCGTCGTCCCGGCACACCCTGACAGATATAGGTCAAGGTGAGGAAGCGCCAACTAGTGATGGGAAGGCTTACGACTAGTTGATGCCAAGTGGACTGGTCAGTCGTCAAAACTTTTTCATAATTGAAGAATCAGACGCTTTGCGTCGAGTCGCGTAACGGTCGGACAGCATCGCGTCATCGAATCACGACACACCCTGACAGATATAGGTCAAGGTGAGAAAGCCCCAACTAGTGATGGGAAGACTTACGACTAGTTGATGCCAAGTGGACTGGTCAAGTCTTTTTTATTATTGAAGTCGTCGGACAGCATCGCGTCATCAAAACACGACACACCCTGACACCTGTCAAGGTGAGAGGGAAGCCACAACTAGTGATGGGAAGGCTCGCAACATTTGCCAAGATTTAATGGACTGGCCAAGTCTGTTTTGTTATTGAAAAGAACAAGTGTTCGTAATGCGACTATTAGAGCTCATTGCACTCTAGTTGAAACATGACATTTCATCATCATCATCATCATCTCAGCCATAGGACGCCCACTGCTGAACATAGGCCTCTCCCAATGCTTTCCATGTTGATCGATTGGTAGCGGCCTGCGTCCTGCTTCCCCGCTACCTTTACGATGTCGTCGGTCCACCTTGTACGTGGACGTGACGTGAAACATGACATTTGCCAAGAGGCAAATCAGTCTTGCTTTTGAGTGTTAGGAAATAGTCTTCTTTAGAGCTAGTCAAGTCGCTAGTTCCAAATGTCTTGATTCAAATTATTTATCAATACGTAACCCTTTCAAACGAACTAAAGTCGCTGACATAGCCCGTCGGATTAGCAAGCTGAAGTGGCAATGGGCAGGGCACATAGTACGCAGAACTGACGGCCGATGGGGCAGCAAGGTTCTGGAGTGGAGGCCGCGTACTGGAAAACGCAGCGTGGGACGTCCACCCACAAGGTGGACCGACGACATCATAAAGGTAGCAGGAAGGCGCTGGACGCAGGCCGCTACCAACCGGGCAACATGGAAAGCATTGGGGGAGGCCTATGTCCAGCAGTGGACGTCCTGTGGCTGAGATGATGATGATGATGATGAAACCTTTCAAGCTGTACATGTCCTACAGCTTGCCCTACCAACATGTCGGCTGGTGCTAAGAAAAATTGGTGGAAAGAAACATCCTTATATTTATTATTACAGGAAAGGAAGAAAGCTAGTCAGGTAAATTACTAGCACTATCACGGGACTATTCCCACCTCTCGTTCCCACCACTGCAACTCCTGTGTAGCCAGGATCTACAGCTTGACCGCCACAAAAACCCAACCAATGAAGGTCAAGTTTGTCCCGGGAGAAAGTTAAACTGTCATTGGACCCGCAACGAAATTAATCAGAAGAACATATGACGGATGACACCCCTGGTTTAAAACCTTTAAGAAAAAATTACTAGCACTAGTCAATTCAGTCGTGATAATTGTTTTTTTTTTTAAATTCCAGGCACTCTAGTCAATTTTGTCTTGATATTTTTGAAACTTCCAAGTCAAGGGTGGGACAAGTGCCAAGTCTTCCCAACACTAGCTCTGTCGAATACTTCGGATGTTCGCAATGCCTAGGCTTTGTGGTTGGCATTTGCGCTTTGTAATATGGGTTATGAGGCTTTCTCTTTGTACTTAGATACCTACACTGTCAAAGGAAATTATGTTCAGCTGTGAAAATAATTTGAATAATACACTCGACATCAAATAAATCGCACCTCCCGCGACAAGCACTTTTAAACGTATGCATCCCCACTTCCCACCAATATTGGCACCATTTAAAAGCCTAGTTCTAAACTTCATTTCATTCAAGGAAAGGTTTTTACCCCAAAAATGTGTCTTTAGAAGGACCCAGAGTCACTTCTTCAAAAAATAGGTACTTACGCTTGAGCCAACTTTTATGGCTACAAAACTGTTAAGTCGCTATCCATCTGTTAAAGAGGACACGTGTGATCATTATTTGGTTTTATAACCATAAAATTTGGTCTAATTGATCCCAGAGGTTGGTGAAGCCCAAAGTGAGGTCTTTTTTCAAGTCACATTTATGGTATATGTTAATCATTTATTAAGAAATTAAATGTGTTTTTCTTTAAGGATATTTATTGGGCTTTCAAATAACACCAATATTGTTGGGGCACCATGATTGTGTCAGAAGAAAATCTTTAAAGTTCGCGGCGCGGAAGGTGCGGTTTATTTGATGTTGAGTGTATTTCCCGTTTATGCAACATTTTTCTTCATAACTCCGCCCCTATTGGCTGTAGGGCAGCGTTGCCAGTTTTTTTTTTCGCCAAGTCGGGACTTTGGTACTTTTTGAGTGAAAATAGCGGGATTCTTCCGTCAGAAGCGGGACATAGTAAAAAAACGTATATAAATAATCAAAGGTTTTCAAATATTTATCTTTTTATTTGACTTAAAATTACGTTTACGTGACAATAGATAGCAAAAGTAGTTATAGAAAATGTATTTTAACAATAAAAATAATATTTTAAATCAGATTTAGTACGTACGCCACGTACAGTCGAGTTCTCTCCGAAAAGCGGGACCGAGCCTGTCCCGCGCGGGACATTTAAATTTGATTTAAAAATCGGGACGTCCCACAGTGGTCTGAAAATGAAGCTCCCATACCATAGAAACTTAATGTCAGAAATTAATAAATAAAAATATGTATTGTGTTTAGTATACCTCCCTTTGTTTTACTAATATAGTACGAAGGGTATGAGTAGCTCCATGTGTGAGAAAAAAAAATATTTTTATTTTTTTTGTATGGAAAAAACCACTTAAAGTGGATTTTTTTTAAACTGAATAGAACTGAAGGGCTGGTACTCACATGAGCTATTGCACCATACATGGCGATCAAGATGACATACAATTCTTGTGCCGTTGGGTGCCGCTTTGCACGTAGCAAGCTTTGGAAATTTTGAATTTTCGGTAGGCGATCTTTCAAGTCTTTGATGTTATTTTATGAAGTTATTAACCGCTTTCAATACGAGAATAGTATGTAAATTAATACTCATATAACTAGGAATATAATAGGAATATTTTTAAATAATTTTTATTTTGAAAATATAAAAAAATAAAAAGTTTAATCATTGAATGAAGTAACCAACCAGTTGGTAACTGACATTGTTATTAGTTACTAACCTGCTAATGAAAATAATAGAAATCAATTTTGATTAAANTACATACTTTTCTCGTATTGAAAGCGGTTAATAACTTCATAAAATAACATCAAAGACTTGAAATATCGCCTACCGAAAATTCAAAATTTCCAAAGCTTGCTACGTGCAAAGCGGCACCCAACGGCACAAGAATTGTATGTCATCTTGATCGCCATGTATGGTGCAATAGCTCATGTGAGTACCAGCCCTTCAGTTCTATTCAGTTTAAAAAAAATCCACTTTAAGTGGTTTTTTCCATACAAAAAAAATAAAAATATTTTTTTTTCTCACACATGGAGCTACTCATACCCTTCATACTATATTAGTAAAACAAAGGGAGGTATACTAAACACAATACATATTTTTATTTATTAATTTCTGACATTAAGTTTCTATGGTATGGGAGCTTCATTTTCAGACCACTGTGCGCGTCCCGCCAAAATCGGGACGTCTGGCAACGCTGCTGTAGGGTAATGTTGTTAACTCAAAGACTTGCTCGATAAATGGGCTATCCAACACAAATATATTTTTTCAAATCGGACCAGTTCCTGAGATAAGCGCGTGCAAACAAACTCTTCAGTATACTAGATGCTTAGATTAATTAATCTAAGTATAGAAGATAGTCGCGTGCAAGAGCTGTCGTGACAAATTGTCGATAATATTACAAGTTTCCGTCTGCTAATTATAAAACGTAATGTTATAAACTCCGTAATAGGTGAAAGCCTCACCCACATCTATAAAACTCATTTATTTATGCAGGTAGGCTTTTAAAAAGCACTTGTACACGTCCCAGTATTAACCCTACCACTGCTTCAGGACAATAAATGGGCCAGTACTGAGAAGAAGCAGCGCAAGAAACTCGGTCACTATTGTCAGTCTCTTTTTCAAGGGTTTACAGACTTTAAAAATACATACATATTTATAAGTGACTCATCATAAGGTCTGACTGATGACTGATGCAGTTCAGGGAAGGGCAACCAAAGCCTGTCGACCTTGCGGCAGGCTTCGAGGGTCGAGGACTGACATTTGCAACGGTAGAAAGTTAAATAATAAACAGCCAATCGCAATGGATATAACTGGATATAACTGACGCCCGTATTCAAAAACCTTACTATGAGGTCTCACAGTGCGCGTGGACGCGCAGGGTGACACACGAACCAATCACAGAGCTCTATTCAGCTGTGCGTTCGATTTTCTGCTTCGTGTGAATACGGGTGTTACATTTTTTATGCATAGCAAGGCAGGTATCTGACCGCAATCGCACCAGATGTCAAGTGAGATGCCAGTCTAGGATGGTACATATAATATCTGCCCTGTAAGTGCCTATTCACTCTTGCCTTGAAAAAGCCCGGATTATTGTGTACCAGCTTTCCGCCCGCGGCTTCACCCGCATGGAATTTTCTCTGTCACAGAAAAACTTCTTCGCGCGCGTCCCTGTTTCAAAAACCGGGATAAAAACTATCCTATGTCCTTTCCCGGGACTCAAACTATCTCTATGCCAAAGTTCATTAAAATCGGTTCAGTGGTTTAGGCGTGAAAGCGAGTCAGACAGAGAGACAGACAGAGTTACTTTCGCATTTATAATATAGTAAGTAGGTATATCAGGGTGGAATTTTGTAACGCCACCTGGAGGGAAAGTACTCTTAATACTGTAGATAGAAAATTTTACTCAAAGAAAACATTCCTTTATTTTTCAAAAGAAATAGAACTGCATTCAAAGATTTCAAAAAAATTGCTTGCCACACCCTGGAATCGAACTAACTAAAATCTGTTAAAAAATACACCCCGTATTTTTATTGCATCGTCGACAGGGTTAAGTATAAGGATGAAATCTCTCTAACAAACTTGATAAATCAAATGAAAGGAAAACCATGAAATCTTAAATTATTTGAATTATTTACAGAAAATTGTATGGTATGGTGGTGAATTTTTGAAAATTTTACGAAAATCTTTGAATGCAGATTTCTTTCTTTCCAAAATTAAAGGAATGTTTTCTTTGAGTAAAATTTTCTAAGTACGGTATTAAGAGTAGTTTCCTTCCAGGTGGCATTACAAAATTCCACCCTGTAGAAGTATAATAGATTTATGTTTGACCTCTAGTATATTTTTGTTCGAAAAATTGGTCATCTGGTGGCCTTAAATTATTCATATTTAATTACAACATATTTGTACCTAGTTTACGTTAGAGACTTGTTATTGAAATACAAAGTAGGTAATTAGATATTGTCTCACAGTAACTAACCACAGTGCGGTTAAATACAAACGTATGGGCCGTAAATAAATTATAATACTAACTAATATTATTTGTATGAGTCACTTTGAATATCCTCCAAAAATAATGAATCAGAAAAGGGCAAAGTTCTCAGAAAATGTACATAGGCAGGCTTTACACTAGATGGACCGACGATCGATTCAGAAAAGGGCAAAGTTCTCAGAAAACGTAGTGTAGGCAGGCCTCACACTAGGCGGACCGACGATCGATTCAGAAAAAGTGTTGTAGATTAGATGACAATACAATATTATGGTACCATCGAGTTGGTTTGATGGTGGGATCATGGGACTGGAAGGTGGCCATAGAAACTCCTAAACAAAACGGTCGAAACTCATCGAGTTTGGATTCATTGGATTTGTCTTTTCAAACATTTAAGTGCTAGATGATGTCCAGGGTCCTGATTATGAAGTCAGGAGGTGGCCATAGGCACTTCTTTTTGGCCTTTTAGTGCAGTAATTAAAAGCGTGTTTTTAGTTTCTTAAACTCTTAACTTATTTGTTTCTTTCTTCCAAATAAATAAATGACAGCCGCATACGCACCGCTTTCAGTGCGTACGCGCAGATCGTGCCAGCAATGCTAAAGCGGGAGAAACGCGCGATGGTGACACTTTCGAGAATTTACAAGTTGAGTCTGTTAAATTGAATCTAGATCATTTTCAACTATCACACTATTGGCTGAGGTTATAGCATGTACCATTGATTAGAAAGATATAATAGGTTCATGAATAAACAACTATGTATATTTGCGGCACACCCTATATTATAGTTAAAGGTATTTGACAAAAAATTTGAAAATTAAAAAAAAAATATGCTTCATCAGAAAAAAATTGGATTCTTCTCAAAGAATTTTTCAAATGGTCCTGTAGTTTCTGAGACTATTCAATACAAACATACAAATCTTTGCTCTTTACAATAATTGTTTATGTTAGTAAAGACAACTGTCCTATCTTTGGGTGCTTTGGAGTATTGGAAGAGATCGGTTCCTAGCGATAAGACTGCCTAAATTGTGTCGTTTAGAATAGTACCTATTTGACCTATTTCTTTTGTCAGTTGTTTTGTCGCTCCAAAACTTGTACCCGAATCACTCGTTACGAAACTCAGCATAAAAAACATAAATAGAAAACCGTTTTTTGTGAAGTCGGTAAAAAAAGCTAACAAAAACTTTATCTGAAGCGAGTGAATAGTTTGGGGTGCATAATTTCGGCATCCCTCTCACAGCCCGGCTAGCTCAGTCGGTAGAGCATGAGACTCTTAATCTCAGGGTCGTGGGTTCGAGCCCCACGTTGGGCGAAGTACGTTTTTGGCATTTTTGTTTTTTGAAGAAGCAAATACCTAAAAGTATCTTCGTTTTATTTTATTTAGAATATTTCTCCTATCAAATAGGCATAGAAAAAATTGGAACCTAACAAATAAGTAGATTCGGGAATATTATGACTATGACTCGATATTCCTCTTCTAAGGATTAGCCATACTGTATGCGGTCTGCGATCAAGTCAAGTGAACGCATCACCAAAGAATAATAATGTACCATGTGGGTCTCTCTCTATACATTTTGAATTGATGCGATGTGACAGTGCGGGCACGAGCACAGAACACAAAATAAACAAGTGCGGGCTGCGTTCATCTGCCTGATCGCAGACGCATCCAGTATGAAAAATGCTTAATACTAAAACTTTGGCACCATATTAACGATTGCTCCAAACGAGTAGACCTACTAACCACTCGTACGATTTTTTTTCTAGCCAGCATTTTCAGAAAAAGCCGGAAAGATTTATTTTGCCATTTATTTATATTTACCCACATTTGTACATTTTTCACGCAAAACGCGAGACAAATGCAAAGCAAACTGTATCGTACCGCTGACTGTGGTTACTGAGTCTACCAAGAGATTAACCGAAGGGCCTTATCTACTCGCATTAATTGGGGGCAATTAGGAACTGGGAGATTAGAGAAATTTTAACCGGACTGCGTCATTGTTTTAAATAGGATTGTGGCGATACTTTTGTTATGCTAAGAGCCGTATAGATCGTTTCTTCCAAAGGCGCGCCTCACCAATTTTTGGTCGAGGGAAGTGCGGGGTGCGGGGAGTTTGATCCGAGCAATCCGAGCGTCATTATTGTAGTGTGCGTGTGCACTCATGGATAATTTAGCGTGTACCGATAACAATCAAACATTAGCGGAAGAATGGTGGGGCGCGTCTTCGTGGATGAAACTACTATAGATGAAGGTCGGTTTCCACCAAAGCGTAGCGGAGCGGAGCAGTGCGGAGCGGAGAACGAGAAGTGGAAAATAATGAAATCTGATTGGTTATTCAAAACACTTCTCCGCTCTGCTCCTCCTATGTTCTTCTGATTAATTTCGTTGCGGGTCCAATTACAGTTTAACTTTCCCCCGGGACAAACTTGACCTTCACTGGTTGTGTTATTGGCGGTCAAGCTGTAGATCCTGGCTACACAGGAGTTGCAGCGGTGGGAATAGTCCCGTTACTTTTAGCATCAACGATCGACGATTTTGCGACTGTATCGATCGATGCAGCATCGCAATTTCGCGACTTCATGCATTCGGAGGCGGTAAACGCATTTTTAGCGACTGCTATCGCTGGTAAAGATCAAAAGATAAGTTCCTTATCATCATCATGTCGTTTAGACTCCACTACAGGGAGCACGACCCTCTAATTTACTAGAGACAAATGGAGGATCTACAGCTCCACCGCCAATAAAAACCCAATTTATTTAGTTATTTATTATTACATCAAATGGCAGATTTGGCTTACACACACCCTAGCTGGGTTGGGGTTGCCTGGCATTTGTATGTTTGTCCCTTTTGCCGCGTTTTACACCCATAAGGAGAGTGAGAGTGCTACTATTCTACTCTGCCACAATGAAGTATTCTCCTCGAAGTCTGCTAGAATAACATGGCCATTGGCTTATCTAGGGTCGTTTTTCAGGGGGAGCTGGCCCCTGACATAACTGTTATGATACGAGGGAGCGATTGGTATAGCTCATGAGTCAATACTATCAACTATCATCTTCGAATCGGTAGCTCAAAATCCTGGGGGGGGGGGGGGCAGGGGGCACCAGACGATTCTGGCTTCCAGGTATAATTATTAACGCACATAATTATGCACATGGTCACATGGAGTATTTGATCGTCACAATGTCCTTTCCATATTATCATTCTTCTAAGTCTAATATTTTTTCAACAAGCACCTACTTACATTAATACCAACTGTGCCTACTATACTGACGACTCTAATAATCACACAAACCACTTCAAATCACTAATTGAGTTCAGGGGAACAAGTGAAAATCTAGATCTTCCGTGGCAATTAGCAGTTTCTAGCCAAACACATCGGTGTTGTTAATTGATTTGTGCTCGGTGAAAGTTATTGACAATTGGAAATACAGACTATTCTGATATCTGACAAATGAATTTTTTTATTTTCATTATTCTAGTCGCAATCACTGAGTCTGAATATGGAAGTCATTGGGGGAGGCCTATGTTCAGCAGTGGACGTCCTGTGGCTGAAATGATGATGATGATAAGAGGTCTGAGAGAGACTACCAGTCGCCAATGGTGTGTAACATGACTTTATGGGACTTCTAATGTTTTCTCTGAACCATTGATAGTATAATTACTTATTTATTTTCTTTCACTGTAGTTTATATTAGGTATTTACCAACAAAAATAATCTGAAGGATGTGCTATCAACTGCAGGTATACAAAATAGAATGAAGTAGGTGCCTATCTCATATTGATCTGTGTATTAATTTCAAGATTTACTGAATGTTAACATGAGTTTGATTTGTTCACCAAAAAAGTTGTAATGTTAGTAACATAATAATGGGAGAAATAGTACTTTAGTTAGCTTGTATACAAGCTCATTATAAATTAATGTTTATAGATCAAACTTTTTGTTGTAGTATTAGTTAAGATTAAATAATATATTGTAGCCATTCTGTGTAGAAATGAGGCTAGTCATCTGGGTAAATATTGAGACAACAATAATTAGACTCATTATTTGTAAATATTTGTATTTATTTTTATTTTAGCTTTAATTTGATTTTTAAACACTTGCAATATTGAGCAAGTTTATCTTATTTTTGAAGACAAATTCAGCTTAACCTCGTAAGTCCCCGCGTACTTGTACAAGTACATATTAAGGATAGTAGTTCAGACCTGACATTTAAACTACAAAGCAAGAGTAACTGCCCAATGTACTTACCCAAGTACAAATCTTTCTTTCCCCATTTACCGGGTAGTTTTTTTACAATGGCAAAAATTATACGACCATACTCATTCAATACTCTATGGTCAATTCCGCCATGTTAGACAGGTAACGTCAACTGTCAGTGTCAGTGTCATTTTTTCGCAAAATGGTCACGGGGTCGGATTGCCGGCTGGCACGAGGATAGTTTATCTGTTTATATCAAAGTAATCTTTGGTTTTTTGTCTTGTTTTTTAAATGTATCAGTAAATATAAATTATAGTTTTTGTAAATTAAACAAAATTTAAAAAGAAACTTAGTATTTTAGGAGGTTCATGATCGGTCAAAATAATTTGTACTTGATATAGTACGTTAGGCATTTGTTACCCAAAAAATTGTATGAAATTTGTATTAGGTATGAAATTAGCGTTTTTTTTTTCTTCAATGTTCATTACTATGTAATTTCTTTCATAGTATAGCTATGTCCATCATTCTTTTATTATTTGAAATTTGACTTCAAGAGCTTACTTTTACGTATAAAATGCTAAATTTAATTTGATTTTTTTAATTTGAATTTGATTTTCAAAGACAGCTCGTCCTAATTGTCGTCCGTTTCCATTAAACAAAAATAAATATATTTTTATACAGATACCAATTTTAAAAAAATGTTTTAGTTTTTTTTATAGCTTAATGTTGTTTCAATCTACCTACAAAATTTCATAATGTTTGACTTTATGGCTTTTTAAAAAATCCCAAAAATATTAGTATGAAAAAAATAATTTTGGTGAAATTCTCCATATAAAACGCTAAGGCCAAATAATTTTGTCTTAAAGACTGAATTTTATAATTATTGCTTACTTAAGGGACGTTTAGAACAAAAAATGATATATTTTTAATACATAAATAAAACCTTTATCTTAATCATATTGTTTTTTACACTGTATAAAAAGCCTAACGTACTTACAGGAGTACAAATTATTTTCAATATTTTTCTTTTAAAACAGGTGCTAAAGATGCTTAACTTACAGTAAAAAATACAAAACATAAGGTAACACTTAAAAAACTATGTAAAACCGTCAATATTTTATCTCGGTCTGAAGCACATTTCTTAGTTTGTACTTGGTATAGTACATCCGGCAGATATGAATACTGCTGTTGAAAAAACACAGGACTTACGAGGTTAAAATTGCTTTCTCTTCCAGTAGGACTAAAGACATCCTTATTACAAAAAGTTAAACTCTAGTTAGGAGTCAGGAAATCCCTGGATGTCATCTGCTACCAACGGGTTATTATGAAAATCATTGGGGGAGGCCTATGTTCAGCAGTGGACGTCCTATGGCTGAAATGATGATGAAACTCTAGTTAAACTTTGGTTTGAATTGACATTAAGTAAGACAGGGTCATCCTAGGTGCAACCCAGCCCATAAACATGTTATTTTATGGACAGAAATGTATGAATATTGAACTAAAACCAAATTAATTCAAACTTAACAAACTAGACTGAAAGTTATCAATTTAATCTTTCACTGATAATTATTTTTAATTGATGAGCTCACTCATTTATCAAATGAGTGTTATGGGTCATTCCATGACAAATGTTACCGAGGGTGAAAAACTAAATATGTTCTTTTCGCATTAAATCTGATGAATTTTGAAAGTAGACATTCCAAATTATAATGTGCAACAAAAAAAATCTGAAAGAAACAAGTAATTTTTAAGTTATTAGTCTTCAAAGTCTATACTTAAGTCAACTGTCTGAATGATAATTTTCTCTCTAATTATTGGTAATACAATTTAAAAAAAACTATCAATCTGTGAAACGTTTTGCCACTATATGATTCGAGGGTATTTATCATAGTATTGGTAGATAGCGTCATAGTCCCAAAAAAATTGATGATCATCAAGTTTTAAGTGTGTTTTCTTGTTACTTCGGCGATGTAACACCCGAAACAGAAAAACAGGTATTTGTTTTATTATTGTACCTTACACATAGATTAGGGTAACAATATTTGGTAAAAGTAAGGTCATGGTAGTAATGATTTCAAATACTAACTAATATCTGAGCATGATACTAATTTAGTATGTTTCTTTCTTGATTAAAAACTGTAACACCCGAAACGTTTCGGGCATTACATTTTTATTTATATGTCGATAATGTGTGTATATTGCTTGGAGAAGTAAAAAAGTATTACTGTGAGGGTCCTTTGACCTCCCACTAACGCTGGCATCGGAAAAGGAGTCATATTTCTCAATTTAAGACTTTTTTGAAATGTCGACTTAACACTAAAATTAAGGTATTGCTAAAAAGTGTTGATGTTTGACATTTCCAATAAATATCGTTATTAGAAATTAAAGTAATGCTATTTCAAGCCAAAAACAACAGAAAAAGCTATATTCTGAGGAAAAATTAAACTTGAACTTTGTTTATTTTTTAAAAAAAGCTGCTTCGTAATTTCAAACCAGAATTCGCTCTATTTGTGTTTATTTGTTGTACTCCTTATTTCGTAGTACCCAGAGACTAATAAAACACCGATTTTATCGATAAAACGCGTTGAATTTTCGTACTCGTAACACCCGAAACAGAACCATTGTAACACCCGAAACAAAGAAAAAATTTATAAAAAAATAGTAAAACGTTTTATTTAACAGTGATTGTATGTTACATGGTTTGTAAATTTCATACTTTAGAAGTCCTGTAAGTTTTAGGTATGATTCCTTAAGAAAATTCGCTAAATTTCGAGTAAATGCAGCAACAGTCAGAACATAGAGGCAAAATCTCGTAACGCCCGAAACGCACACTTTTCGACTCATATTTTCGTTATCCTACATTCTAAGCTGTACAAACTTTATTATTTAGATAAAACAACTAAAAACGGACAGATTAAGGCACTAACATTATTAAAATACTGTTTCAAAATACATGAAATTGTTGAATATGTGTGTACGAACGTAACACCCGAAACGATGGAATGACCCTTATCATGAAATTTTCATTAGTCTTATGTTTATTTTAGAATTATTGATGAACATTATTTATTTAGCAATTATTATTTCTGTGTTTATTTGATTTTAGGTTTTCTTTCAAACTTTCCTGTATGTTATTTAATGTACTTTTGTAATGAAATAAAATATTTTGTATTTGTATTCCTTTTGATATTAGGCTTTGTTTACATTAAATCATTTGTATCTTTGAAAGGCTAGTAGATTTCAATGATGTTTAGGTATGGAATTGGACAAACTTTAGAGGGTATAAGTTTCAGTCTAATTACCTACTTTAAGTAATAATATTTAGAATAGAATTGCAGGAATTATCCCAATCCTAATAATAACCATAGAAAGATACCTAAGAAAGAAGTATAAAGGGCTATTTTCATACTTAAATTAGTTCGATGCTTTCTTCTCTTCGATTACTAAATACTTTTACCTACCTAGATAAAGTAGCGTAAAATTCCGAACAACGAATGATTCGTGTAAATATTGACAAGAAACTAGTACTTTTGTAACAAAGTCGTAGGGCATTGGTCCTTAAAATATCACTGTTGTTTACTTTCTGAAGCGTTATTTATAAACATACCTTCACTGCAGGGGGCGATGTAGAACACACCGTAGAAAATCCATCATTGAAACTTTTCGTCACACGTCACTTAAAAAATTACGAAAACTGAAGTCACCACAAAACTGTATATCACAAATCGAAGTCTATAATCACAGGATATTGTGGAAAAACTGATCGTAGTCACAGCAACTCGGTATCCAAACAGGATATCGAGTTAAAAACAATTTTACGTATCATCACCATCGAAACGTATTTCCGCGGCCCATTTTTATGGAACTGCAGCAAAAATCACAGAAAACTGAAGAAAAATAACACTTTCAGTCACCAATCACGACGTAATTAGACTAGTTGGGTTACCTTTAATTTCTAATTAATTTTTATTATTTAATTTGATGAAAAAAGTAATACACCCACAAGAGTCAACAACCGTTTGACAGCCGAGGGGAACATTGGCCGACGCCATTTTGGATTTTAGTGTTGCAACTTGAAAATCTAAATTTCCCCAAAAATATTATAGAACCCCAAAAAGGATGAATAGTTATTTTATCAATCGTAAGCTTGCGTTAGATTTTATTTATCGGATTAATTTATTTTTAACAAAGAATAATTATGCCATTTTATGGAAAGCTCACGCAAATAATTAAACTTGTTTCAATGTAATCATTACAGATGGAGTTTTAGTAAATGCAAAATGGTGCAGGTCTTAGCCACTAGGTGGCGGTCAATCGAGAGAAAAGCAAACCCATTTAATTTTTGAGACAAATGTTATTCGAGTTATTTATTTGGAGAAACTGGAAAAAGCGAACTTAATGCCGTCAGCCAACCATTGTGTTATGCTACTAATTATTATTTTAAACTACCAGCATCGCCATCTAGGTAAAAACTTCATGCATTGCGCTTTGCGCCACCCTAAAGTACATTTTGTTTGTACTGTATCCCAATGGTAGACCACTGGACCACAATGTAATGTTTTGTAACTGGACGTAGGCCTAGTTAATAGGACTTCGATTGATACGATTACAAATAAATCAATTAAAATACGTAGTAATTGGTAAAATTTGTATAATTATTGCTTTATAAATGCTCATAATACAATACAATATTTTTGCTACAGTTTTAGGAATGGTAACTTGATATTATATTATATTTAACCATAATAGATTGCAAAATAAATTAAGTATTACCTACTCTTATAAATAGGTATGCCAATAATATACAATAATCTACAAACAAGATTAGGTATATTGTATAATATGGCTTTATTATGTTTCATAAAAAAAATAAAAGTAGGTATACAATCACTAGGTATACATAGATCTATTTATAAAATAATATCACAGAAAATAATACTGTATTTGTCTAGATCAAATCCCAACTAATATTATAAATGCGAAAGTAACTCTGTCTGTCTGTCTGTCTGTCTGTCTGTCTGTCTGTCTGTTACGCTTTCCCGCTTAAACCTCGCAACCGATTTTGATGAAATTTGGCATAGAGATAGTTTGAGTCCCGGAAAAGAACATAGGATAGTTTTTATCCCGGTTTTTGAAACAGGGACGCGCGCGATAAAGTTTTTCTGTGACAGACAAAATTCCACGCGGGCGAAGCCGCGGGCGGAAAGCTAGTCCTAAATAAAACTGGATTACAATCCCATGACTAGTTACAAGATACTTCAATAAGTTTGGTTTGGTACCCTTTCCAACACACACACATAAATACTAATAAGCGTATATTATTTAAATATTAATAACTACTAATATTGCAATAAATACACGTATAAAATGATAATTCCATTTCTAAAATGCTTTCCCATCTACTGTAACTATGCCAGTGAAAAAAGCACCAAAAAAGGCATAATTTTTAGCAAAATCTGAGTTCGTTCAATCAATAACAAGCGCCATCAGCTTTGAAGACTTAGTATCCTCTTCAACCCCGGGAAACAGGAATCCCTTCTTTCCCAACTCCTCGTAGGTGATCTCGTAAAGGTCGACGAAGTTTGCCTTCTTGGCCACAGCTTGGGACGCTGCAGCGGTGAACACTGTCACTGTGACTTTGATGCCGAGGGATTTGCAGAAGGGGACCCTGGAAAAATGAAAATAAGGTTTTTATAGTTTAATTAAGACATCAAAAATAAGTGCATAAGGTATTTTAACTATTTTCGTTGCACAGCCTAATTTCATTTCAGATTGCCCCAAGGGATTAGGGCATGTAATATCGGAAGGTTTTCAATTCCGATATTGGATTCCGATATTAGATCTCAATATCGGAATTCCGATATTAATATCGGAATTGAGTTCGTGTGCTATAAAATTAATATTTGGTTATATTCGTAAGAATTCTGGATTGCTTACAATAAAATAATGATTTTAATCAAAATCTTTAATTTGGTACAAAACAGCACTTTAAAATTGAAGTATTTTAAAACCATTTTTACGTTATGGGTATCCATTGCATTTGATTTTTATGTGACAAGAGGGAAACGAGCAGACGGATCACCTGATAATGAATGGTTACTGATAATGAGCCTATATGGACTAGCAAATAATTAAAGTGTTTTTGTAAAATGACAGGTATCATACAAACTTTTTTACTCCTTCATTATATTACCCTGTTTTATGTTGGCGGAACGAATTTTAGTCATTCAAATCACGTGTTACAAAAATTGTAGAGAGTGGTAAAAAACTTGAATATGCTTGTAAATCTTGTAATTGAACAAATTACAAGCATATTCAATTTTTTTTTCTTCTCTTTTTCTCTTTCGTCTTTTTGATTATCGATGTACAACTCACAAAACCACGAGCCATCATCATCATCATCATGTCAGTCATAGGACGTTCACTGCTGAACACAGGCTCCGATGCTGATTTTCACAATGGCCGGTTGGTGGCGGCCTGCATCCAGCGCCTTCCTGCTACCTTTATGAGGTCGTCGGTCCACCTAGTGGTAATGAGTCCTACGCTGCGCTTTCCGCTAAGGCAGAACCGTTGGAAGACCTTATCACAATGCTCGAAGATCTTAATCGAGTCTCCCAACAGGTAGGCCTTCGGATGAATATGGAAAAACGAAGCTTATGTCGAATGTCCATGTTGCTCCTTACCCAGTTTCGGTTAGGAGCTCAATTCTCGAGATTATTGACAAGTAAGTATGTCTATCCACGTCCACCTACAAGGTGGACCGACGACATCGTAAAGGTAGCAGGGAAGCGCTGGACGCAGGCCGCTACCAATCGATCAACATGGAAAGCATTGGGGAGGCCTATGTTCAGCAGTGGACGTCCTGTGACTGAAATGATGATGATGATGATGAAGTATGTCTATCTCGGACAAACGATCAGCTAGGTAGTTAGATGCAATTTCGAGAAAGAGGTAAATCGTCGAATATGAAGACGAAAGTCTTCAATTAGTGTGTGTTACCAGTGATGATATACGGCTCGAAAACGTGGCCTTTGAATATAGGGAACAACGTGCTTCGGAGAGGGATAAGCTTGGTGTTTCTTTACGAGATCTAATCAGAAATGAGGAGCTCCGTAAACTAACTAAGGTCGCTGACATAGCCCGACGGATTAGCAAGCTGAAGTGGCAATGGGAAGGGCACATAGTACGCAGAACTGACGGTCCATAGTCCAGTAAAATTAATGTTTGAAAGGGAGTTGAGATGTCGTTCTTTGTTGACCAAGTACCAATGGCAAATGCTAAAATTGATTTAGAACAAGTTAAATTAACCATAAATAGTAAAGATATTAAAATATTTGCAGTGGAACAAAAAGTGATGGTGAGAGACATGAGAAAATCATTGGTCTTTGCCAATCATGTACTTTGGGCTTTGTGGTAGGTTGTGGCGAGTTTAAACGCTTTGTTTAAAATCTCAATTAAAACTTTTATCCGATTCCGATATTACGATATCGGGTCGCTCAATATCGGAATTGAAATATCGGATCTCGCAGTCCGAGATTCCGATATTACGAGATTCCGAGATTCCGATATTCATGCCCTACAAGGGATGACTGAGAGAGAACACCATTACGTCAAGTTTGCCTTTTTTACCTGCTTTCATGTATAAACTTTCATATAATTAAAATATTCTAGTTGTTTTTTCCTCCAGGATAATCATTAAACAGTGTAAGTACATAATTATATGTATTATTGTACCTGTGACATGTAAATTACATCGGTTTGACTGAATTTCCTCGCTGAGTAGAAAGAACACAGAAAAACTAAATAGGTAGGTGAGGTACCTACAGCATAGCTTCATAGAAAACAATGGTTACCAAACGAAAATTATTTAATCTACAAAATACATAATTTAACAAACAAAACTATAACAAAGAAAACATTCAAAATCTATTCCGGTCCGTCTTATCGAGCTTATGGCGTTGCTTGCAATCCACTTTCACTGGTTTCTTCTCAGGAATTACATTCCTTTTGATATGGCAAATTGGTTGAGCAAAACCAAAGTCCAGTTCACAATAATACAAGTGCTTATTCCTATCAGCAGGATTGGGGTAGTAAGCAGCATACAAAACTTCATCGACCATGTAAATTTTCACGTCAATCGTGTGCTGGAATAGCACTCCACTTAGAAGCATTCTTTCTATAACTCCACACGTGACATGCCCAAATTTATTTCCCCAAATGTTTAGGAATCTCAGAAAGAACGGCTTTTTGATCGTATTGAGAATGTCCAGAACTCCTCGATCGGTCAGCTTATTATTAGAAATATCTAAAGCCCGAATCTTTGAATATGGCATTCCAAAACTTATAGCTCTTGCACCTGTGTCTTTGATCTCGTTTCCTGCTATATTTAATAGGATCAACTGCGGTGATTCAGCAAGGTATTTCGCTAGCAACTCAGCTCCATAATCCCCGATCCGGTTGTACCCTAAATCTAAATATAGAAGAGTCTTATTCCGTCTTAAGCCTCGCGCGAAATACTCCATGTCGTGGCTGATGAAGTCGTTTTTCTGCAAATGCAGCTCAATAATGCTGCTGTTTCTTTCAAGCAAATATTCGATATGATAAGCTAACCATTTGGTTTCGTAATTGTATCGATTGAAGAGCGGATTGATTCGGCTGAAATCGAACACTTTTAACGTAGTATTCGCGCCGTGATCGATTCTCAATGCTGTTATGATTGGGGCCACACTCGTCAGTGTCTGTCCAGTTTGTGCTATATCACAGTACTCGAGACTTTTGTTATCAATCAGAAACTTTGCGAAATATTCTCCGCCTTTAGTCCCTAGTTTATTCCCATTCAATCTCAAATACTTCAGTTTCATAAACTTCGCATATTTAGCCAGACTTAGCGCAGACTTCTCCGTCAGTCTATTGTTCATGACGTTCAAATTGATCACGCTGGACCGTCCTTTGACCAGTAACTTCTTCACCAGCTTATGAAAGCCAAGATCTGTGATTTGGTTGTAGCACAGATCCACCATGGTGATTCGTCGCGGCTGTTCTCGAATATACAAGCAAATGGCTCTGATATCACTGTCTTGGATTCTTATTTGGTACCTGTCGTACAGATCTTTACCACGGAGGACCAGAAACCCTGTGCCATCGGAGTTTCTTTCTGTGAAAAGGTTCAGACGTATTTTATTTAGTTCTGTACTTCTCAATAGACGTGGAGTTCCAGTAATTTGTTTCAGCAAATGTTCGGTATTGCAGACGCATTTCCTTTGCTTTCGACGAGGTGATTTTTGAACCATTTTACTTTAATAAAGCTAAATAAAATATTATTACAAAATTTTCGACGATGTTTTCAACATTTTGACAACAATCATGACACAAAAATGACACAACATGAATCAAACAATAATAAGATCGGAACTAAAAAGTACAAAATAATAAACATCCTCTTGAATCTTTTTACTTAGATCCGTTGCACAGTTTAAAGTCAAAAACCTACAATTTACTTACTCTAAGAACTTGCTATAGGTACATTTATTTACAATAATAATTGAGAAGTATTGTTCGATTACACCAAACAAAAACATTAGTAAGAACCCATTAAGCATCGGCGTATTCCAATAAGCATTTCAAGGATTCCCAATCAGCCTTCATTGTTCGCGCCTCCTTGCGGTCGCGTTCCTTACAAATTCCACAAATTCCTCATTTATTGGAAGAGGGTCGGTGGTCCGGAGGGCGGGAATTCCTCGACACCTCATAAAAGATAAAGATGGCTGGAAAACTCGGTCGTTTATCACTATCTATAGAGAGGTTTTGGGTATAGCCATAGCTGAGCCGGTTTTGTCTGAGCTTGGAAGGTTAGGTGATTAATGGCGTGGAAAAACGTTTTGTCACATTATATTAAGATGCTGAGTATAACAAAAAACCTTCTTATTAATATTGTGCGTAATTTCACCCGTTAAAACAAATTTAAATTTTACCCTATTTTGTGGGTGTTTTTTAAAAATTTTATTTATTTTTCTGGGTTCACCAAAGTTCACCAACAATGTCGATGGGTGGGACTTCGAGGATGGATGGAAGTTTGTTCCACGTACCTACCTATTCTTTTATGCAAAACTACTGAACAATAATTTGAAATAGAGACTGATAACGTTAAGTAACAGTCGCGGTCTCTCATCTCGTTCTCTTGTCGCGGTCTCTTGTCTTTTGGTCACAAGCGTCTTTTCTGTGACACACTGAAATTCTCGCAGACTAAGGCCCGGTTTTTTGATTCGTGGTTAAAATAACCAATGGTCAAATTTGACAGATGTCAAATGACAAGTGGTTAAATTTCAGAAAAAAATGTTTTTCGAACAATGGTTAGCTCGACTTTTAGTACATTTTTAAACTATTTGTTTACATTTTGTTAATATTTAACCATTAGTAGCAAAATTTAACAATTAGTTATTTTAACTAAAAATCAAAAAACTGGGCCTAAATCTAGTCATAGGCTAGTTGCCTAAAAAAATTTTTTTAGTCCGTAATGTTTAATATCAAAAAATATTGGACACGTAGGTATATTTTTATTTGTCAATCTAACAAATAATTACATAGTTATGGTGCGTTGAAGTTGCGCACGACGTCACAACGGCATTTTTAAGCAAGCGTTGACGTCACGAGCCTCTTCTTATGAACTTTGGGGCGCTTTATCTCTTTAAATTTTCATTACATAGTTTGAAAAAGTGAAAAATACGTGTAGAGTATTTTTTGATAAGTTAACTGACGGACTAATTAAAACTCTTGCTTTTTGACCCAGGCAACATCCCCATTATAATTTTATCGACCCTACCTGGACTCCAGCAGCTGCTGTCCCACCTTCAGCCCTCTCCACTCTGGAGGCACCACCAGGCCGTACGCGGTCAGATACTTGTCGACTCCAAAGTGGGTGAATATATCCACGCTGCGGGAGACCAGCTCGACAACGGAACTATATGTCACCATCGCTCATGCTGGCATCTCGCTTTGCGCGAGAGGGGTGGCAACTTCGAAACTTTGGTGTTTTAACTCTGCAGGTCGACACCGAAGTGGGAAACTTAGCGAGGATGCATGATAGTCATTTTGTGTAACTCACGCGAGCGAATCAAGTCTTAATTAAGGGCGTAGCCACCGCATAATACGGGGCCCTCGCGACACAGGAGCCCCCAGGGCTGATTAAAAGACCTCTTTTTAGATGTCTCCTTAATTGATCCTTAGCACGGTAATACCACTCACCACCATTTTTTTTTTATGCATAACAAGGCAGGTATTTGACCACAATCGCACCTGATGTTAAGTGGGATGCAGTCTAGGATGGTTCATATCTGCCCTGTAAGTGCTTATTCACTCTCGCCTTGAAGACCATACCATATTATCGTATCCTTAGTGGCTTTTTACGTTATTTGGGCCTCACCAACCGTTTAAGGCACATTACACCGCAGCAGCATTGGTCTAGTCTAAAGTTTTAACTGATAATTACCTGGACTCCAATAACTGCTGTCCCACCTTCAGCCCTCGCCATTCCGGAGGCACCACCAGGCCATACGCGGTCAGATACTTGTCGACTCCAAAGTGGGTGAATATATCCACGCTGCGGGAGACCAGGTCGACAGCGCCGAACAGCTTCGCCCAGACCCGGTCTTCTGTCTGAATGGGAAAATAAAAAATAAGTTATGTTTATTAGATTTTAAACTTTCACGTTCTATAGTTCCTTTTACCTTTTGTACCCATCGCTGCAACTCCTATGTAGCCAGGATCTACACCTTGACCGCCAATAAAAACCTAACCAGTGAAGGTCAAGTTTGTCCCGGGGGAAAGTTAAACTGTCAGTACCTACATACCTACATAAGTAGGAATTAGGATGTACTAAACTCATAATAAAATTTCAGAGACTCGAGGCCGCGGTGTCTTATGGTTATTTTTTATCCACAACCTGATGAAACGTGATGATCAGGCTGAAGTTGGAAGCGAGTTTATCAAACAAGTAATTACGAAGTTATGTTCCACGTGACGTCACAGCGTGCTACACTTTAGATCACGTGTAGTGACGTCACGGGCCTTCACTTTTGAGCTTTGGCGCACTTTATAAGTGGATCGTGCTCGTGCAGTGGAGACTAAATGACCTGATGATGAACTTTAGACCAGTCTGCCTATTCATCTTCTCTACTCACATGAAAAGGTTCCTCCTTATCGCCCTTACAGACCACAGTCAGCACATTCACCCCCACCACCTCGGATGCCCCTTCCTTGTCTTCAACGCAGACCAGAGACAAGTTGTCTTTGACTGTGGTCCGCCAGAGTTTCTCTAGTTCCGATACCGCGGACGGGTAGTTGTGGATGCCTGGAAGAAGGGTTTTATGTCACTTGACAGTTAAATCAAATTATTTATTCAGTAAGTAGGTACCTACTTAGGCCCATTCGCGGGCACGTGATGATCAAGACGAAGCTGGAAAGGTGTATGAAAGTGCGCACATTATATCGGCCGATTCTTTATAAAAAAATCCCAACTATAGATCCTGCCATCCACGAAGACGCGCCCCACCAATTTTTGGTCGAGGGAAGCGCGGGGTGCTGGGAGTTTGAGCCGAGCAATCCGAGCGTCATTATTGTAGTGTGTGTGCGTGTGCAACTGTGCACTCATGGATAATTTAGCTTTTACCGATAACACTAAACATTAGCGGAAGAATGGTGGGGCGCGTCTTCGTGGATGGCACTATCTATATCGGCCGATTAAACTGCTGGGAGTCTAAACGACCTGATTATCATCAGTTATCACTCACCGATGTACTTGCAAGGCGGCTCGTCCTTCGTGAAGTACTTCAGCAGAAGTTGGATGCTGGCTTCGAACAGATCCTCTGTCAGGTCTTGGACTCGTAGGTGGATGATGGAACTGCCTCGCTGGACCGTGAACCGTCTCCACACGTTGGGGTACGGAACCGAGGGTGGGCGGGTGAAAACCATGATCTGTGATTGGATTTGTTTAAATAATTTATAAGGCTGGGTTGCACCATTACTTTGACTGTAAGAAACGTCAAAAATCTGTCAAACTCCATACAAAAACACCGGTTACGGTCAAATCAAAGGCTAGTTGATGCTGCTGAACTATCGCAGTGCTGGATTAAGACTATTGATGCTAGTTTTTATATTTACGAACTAACGATAAACCGTCACTGTCTAAGGGACGCGTAATCCCCCTTTGAAAACAAAATTCCTTTTAGGTAAGCGTGTCCCCACAGATCATAGAGGTGTTACCCATAGGGGTCACATAAAAATTAGGAAAACGGGTATATTTATAAGTGTCTCAGTATTTAGTACTTATTATTATTCTGTGGTATTTACTTTGCAATAAAGAGAAAAGATCACTCAAGTTTAGGGGTGTGAATCTTTGTCTGAGCTAATTTATGTAGGTAATAAAACTAACAGGACAAGCAACTAAACTTAACTAAAACTTCCGAACACTCACGGCAGATCCTGGCACTCCTCGCACTGTGATGTCACCTCTGAAGAGGGTCGGAGGCTACTGCTCCAGCCACCGAAGTAAGGGTTGCGGCGCACCGCGCGCGACGAGTTGGATTTGCGCATGTCTGAGCCTGGATGTGATGTGAAATAATAAATAGGTACTCAGGTAATACCTACTAATTAGACACATATATACGGGCCTCTCAGGCCCCCACGTCAGTGTTTGTTTACGTGAAATTAAATCCACCTCAGTAGCTAAAGGTTAAACTGTGAAATTAAAATAGTTTATTTAAAAAAAATAATACATAATAATTACTAAGGCTGGGTTGCACCATTTTACTATAACTTTAACAAACTAGGCACTTACAGGGCAGATATGTACCATCCTAGACTGCATCCCACTTAACATCAGGTGCGATAGTGGTCAAATATCTGCCTTGATGCATAAAAAAAAACGCCAAAAGTCTGTCAAATTCCATACAAAAACACTGGTTATGGTGTTATAGTCACGGTTACAAGGTGGTGCAACTCAGCCTAAACCTCAATGGTCGAGTGATGTAGTGGTTCTCGACGCTGACTTCTATTCCAGAAGTCGCGGGTTCGATTCCCGCACAGTACAAACATTTGTTGTGAACATTTTGTATGATATTGTTATCTGGTACCCGTAGGCAAGCTTTGCTTATTGGGGCTAGCAAGAAAAAAAATAATCATCCGTATTTCTAAAAAAAAACCACAATCAATGGTCCAAAGAACTGCATTTATTTATTTTTATTTAAATGCAAGATAGACTAAATAAACCATAGAAGTTTAACTGTGTTTTGAGTATTCTAGAAGAGATCGCTTCCTAGTGGTAAAGATCGTCTAAACTTTGTTTGGTGTATTTAATTTTGTTGGAACTGATAACTTTAAAAAACAAAAATTGGAACAGCATGAGTGAGATATCAACTGTTCAAGTTCACGTTCATAAGTGCCCTGTGCCACCACCAGTGGTCAAAATTGAATAAAATATTATTGATTTGATTTGTTCAATAAAGTATACTTATAACCATAATAATTAACCACCTAGTGTGCCCCGGCCTAACAGATGCCGTCAGCATCCAATCCCGTTAATTTATCCCACCCCAACGCTTATGATATGACGTTATCGTTAGACGCCTTTTAAATTACGCTAAATGACATTGAAAAAGTTTTCCAGGTTTAGATGGCCTTTGAAAAATTTCAGACAGTTTTAAACTAGAGATTTCACCCTACCTGTAAAAAAAGGTTATGCAAAAATGTTATTTTTTGCCTACAATGTATTGCTCTAAATACATACACTCGAAAAACATAATTCAATGTCATGTCAGGAACAGGGCCCCTCACCCGTGCCCTCACTGAAACTAAAAAATAATAGATACGCTCAAATGGTTGGTTTGTATTGAATCGGATCCGATAGGCTGAACCGATTTGAAAAAATCTTTAATGGTTTGAAGTGCGCCGGGTCAGCTAGTCTCAGTAACTTTAAAGAATAAAATTTAATAAGGAATTCAATTTGCATTATCCATTTATACTCTGTTATAACAACCTTTCTTCTGGACGCAGTCTTGTTGTGGTCTTACACATAAATAAGTATTAAATAGAACAAATTCTTTGTGTCCCTGCCTAAGAATCGAACCTAAGCCTTCTTCCATTTATTCCAACAATCCAAGAGATTATTATCTATCGCCCGTATTCACAAACGATGCAATGTGTGATGTGAAGCAGCAAATCGAACGCACAGCGTTGAATAGAGCTCTGTGATTGGTTCGTGTGTCACCCTGTGCCTGTGCGTCCACGCGCAGTGTGAGACCTCATAGTCTATGAGGTCTCACACTGCGCGTGGCATAGTAATGTTTGTGAATATGTTACGGATAAAGTGATAAATGTGAAAATTATCAATAATCGCCGGTTATTATGAATAATTACCGAGAGTCGTGGTAAAAGTGATAAATTAATAACATTTAACAGTGATTATTTAATAATTTAACCTTAGTACTAACAAATATCATAAAAGAGAACAACATCTTGTGTACGTGCTCTTGTAAAGCCAAAAATTTTTAACGTTTTGATATCATAATTATATTAATATAATTTGGCATAATGAGTTTGGAATGTTTCTTGCATAATATTACTTTTCCATGATGTCCATAACATAATGTTTTGATTTAAAGTGGAAAATAGGTTAAGGTGCGACGGGGGTGGCCCTTGGGCCACCCCTAAGCCGCCTATTTAGTTTTATACACACATAAATGACCTCATTTTAATCACATTTACCAAATCATGGGGTAATTATTCATAATCACCGGCGATTATTCATAATTTTCACATTTATCACATTGACCGTAACAAATATACGGGACCTACGCAGTGTAACGCAGTCTTGTAGTCTTACACTAGATGAGTAATTAGAACGAATTCTTTGTGTCTCCGCCTAAGAATCGAACCTGACACTTCTTCCAATTAATTCAACAATCCAAGAGCTTCCCAAAAATGATGTGAAGGTCAAAATGATTTGTTTTCTCAATCAAAATGCGTGTTTCCCTGTAGTTCACCGACAAATAAAACTAAGTTCGTTGTACTGCCTTTGTGCGCTAAGGTGCACGATCAACGATCAAAATATTGTGCCGGGAAGTAGGGTGCGTGCACCGGTCATTGGCAGTAACAATTAAAAAAATAAAAACGCTTTTAAAAAACTATTTGCAGAAAATATAATTACTTTTATGAGTGTGATTTGACTATTAATTGAGAATTTGAGATTTAGTACCTACTTCAATCATACTAGATTTATGCAAGGATTTTTTTTGAAATAGGTAACTAGTTACTCCGAAAATTTTGAGCCAATCAAGGAATTCCATAAAAAAATGTTTTTTTTTTAAATATTATTAAATGTTCAGAATACGAAGATAGGCCAGCCAGGCAGACAAAGATTTATCTTTAAACGGATGGAAGCTATAGCTTTGGCATCATAATTGTTATTTAAATAGTTAATTGCGAACTAACGAGGTCCTCAAAGGTTGTAGTTGATAAACTAACATTCATAAGGTTTCATCACGAGCACTTGAGCCATCGACATCTGCTAGATTTATACGTAGATCTGCGTAATAGAAACAAAAAACGCTTAATCAGAATTCCTTTAGGACGATAACTACCTCTTTCACCCTACCGTACGCACGCTCAGTACTTCGTACTTGGATCTCCGCCATTTTGGCGCGTTCCCAAGAGCGATGGTTACCCCGACGCGTTCCACGAAAACAGTTCGCACATGACTAGAAAACTGAACGGACGTTAGAGTTTTTTGGGCATTCATAACAAAAGATTGATTTTTTGATATATCAGTCAATCATTTTGAGGTTATACGCAGTTGTCAAAAAGCGCGGGGAAAATCATCGGTGGCGCGAATTTTTTTTTCGCGCCGCGTGGACAAAGGATTGTGTTGTTGAACGAAACTTTTTTGTGCTCTCCTGATTCGACTTCGCAAGTGTGTTGGGACCTCTTTAATCGAAAAGGTGAGTGAGATTTATTTTTAACGCATTATGAAATATTAAAAAATAAAATAAAATTAGGAAACCTTTCTTAACTTCATTGTTTTAAATCAACGATTTTTAACTCGGTGTGTAGGAATGCCGAATTAAATATATTTCAATTTAAAGGTTAAGTACGTTATTTATTTTTTAACAACTCGTATTTTACGTATATTGAGGTACCTTTTTATTTAGCAGAATGTAAACAAAGAGGCAAGTGATTGCAATATACTTTGAAAGAGAAGTTTTTACTGTTAGTTTGATCCTCCGATATCAGAACAATAATTAGATAATAGATAAAAGGTTTATTTAATTTTGGTAAACACATTGACACACAATAAGTAAAAAGTAAGAGTAACTACACAAGAGTAGCAGAAAAAAAATAGTTTGTCATTACAAGCTGTAAAAAAAAGATTAGTGATGTACCAAAACATTTAATCTCTCTTTGTTGCACCATAGCAGAAATAGTGAAACAAACAAAGAATGTTTTTGTCCGTAAATAACCATCATCGTTGAAAATAAATTTGGTGCGCATTATAAAAGAAAAATTACCTACGTCCAGTCTCCTTTGAAAATTTTAGCCATTTCCGGCCAAACCGTCGAAGGCCAGGGCCGGGGTCAAAGATCGGACGTTCTATTTTCGGATTTTCAGCCATGTTTTTGTTTCCCGCCATATTTCCGTCTGGCGGTTCAAAATAAACCGTTTGTTTTCCTTTAGAGGTGAATTTAATAAGTTTGTTTGTTTTAATAATTTAGGTTTTCTTCAGGTGTAAAGTTTTAAAATAAATAAACATGCACCAGATATGAATGGTTTATTTCATCCAATTTCTTCCTTTGATCGTTAGATACTGGTTGTTTTTGAAAAAGTGACTGTTCTTGTAACTATAGACTCATGATGAATGATACTGATCTTGCAATAATATTTTACCTACCTATCATTTAAATTATATTTCCTACTAGCTTTCCGGCCGCGGCTTCGCTCGCGTGGAATTTTGTCTGTCACAGAAAAACAATATCGCGCGCGTATTTGCTCACCGTTTAGACCTACCCTGGACTACGACAAACAATTTAAAACCAAAATCAGCTCAATCGGCCCAGCCGTTCTCGAGTTTTAATCAGACTAACGAACATCAATTCATTTTTATTTATATTTTTTATTTATATAGATAATAAACAAAAGACTGAGAAGGGCGACAACCCGACAACTGGTGGCTTCAAAAGATTCGGAACGAGCTCAGATCAATAGACATTCCAAGACAGAATGTTCCGACCCCAAATGAAATGGGAAAAGGTACAGCAGAAGAAGAATGGACAAACCGCTAAATAAAATTCAAGAAGCATTTATTTAAAGCATGGTTTTAGAAACAGAAGACTGCTATCGAGCATGTGGAGAACACGCGGAGTTCATGAAACACTTTCTGTGTGAATGTGACGCGTAAACTTGAACAAATATGGGTCTTTTGTGTTCAGTAGAACCAGGCACCAGAAGACTGTAGAAGGTCGCTCTCACCCTGGCACTTAATTCATAATGGTTAGAACTTTTGTGGACGATAGGAAATAAGATAAGGAAAGTACAGAAGATCCCTATGGGTCAAGGTGCACTAGGCGTAGCCCAAGATAAGATTTAACCAAGCATGATTAGCTGAAAACTTCATTGATTCTGAATCCGAGTTGTAGTACTCTCGTCACGACAACAAACGACCAACTTCAACGATTTTACTCACACATCAATCGTCACTTGCATCAAAAACTACGGAAGCCAAATTGCCGCCTCGTCAAGGTCACATGGTGATGGCTTATGTCAAGCTCACGGCGTTGCCATAGCAACGGCTTTTCCTATTGGCAGAGAGACTAGACGGGCGTCGCACATGGTAACCTTGCGTCGGCGTGTTATACAATTTTATGTGGGCACATTTAGTGGGGTTTGTTACTTTCGCGTATTTAGAGCGTGTGATGACAGAGGTCAGTGACTAACGAAGAGGATGACTTAATCATCGATTTTGAATATTTTAAACAAATTAGTAATAACCAATTACTCTGTAAGAGAGAGGAGAGGTACATTGAGATACTCTGAGAAATTTACAAAACCAGTAGAGCCATGATAAAGTTGGAAAGGAAAGGAAAGCCTTTTATTTAATATAGAAAGAGGTGTAAAACAAGGAGATCCGATCTCACCAAATTTATTTACTGCCCTACTAGAACATGGGAACTCTGGGAAATGATCCAGGGAATTCTGGGCTTGAGACAGGTAGTCTACTAATCACAGAGGCATTTTTAAAAATAAAATGTACTAACATTTACGCCATCGGCCATCGACAGTGTCAAACCAAGTATACTGACGATTTGCCAAGGGTATCCCTTCTCTCTTCCAAATCAAACCGGATGGGCCAATGAAACAACTGAAATTTTTATAACATATTAGCTGTCTCTGTAATTTTTAAAGAGACGAAAGGAGACAGCCGTTTGGATTCACGTCAAAAAATGCTACAAGACAATTCCGCTACTAAAAATCTAGTGTACATATTGTCACATAGATATTATTATGTGTTGATTGTTGGCGACATAAACTGGCGTACTTACCCTATACTTTTTATGATTTATCAAAACGAAACTATGTTTCTAAATAAAATTAAATAATAATGACATCAAAATAATGGCATATTTAGAAAGAAGAAAGAAAGAAAAACATTTATTTATTTGGTTCCAACTTAAAATATAACACACAGATAACAAAAAGCAAGTACAAGTTAGAACCAAAATTGGCCACCGCTCAGCATGAAATGTGTCACGCTATTTAGGCAGTCTTATTCTAAGAAAGCAATTTCTTCCAGGCAACCTAGGGAGAGGACAGTATTGTTTAAGATAAAAGAGGAAGGCAGTGATGAAATTTGATTTTTTATGTATTTTATTGGTGGTGACGTATTTTTCATTGCGGGCAGTTGTCCTTTCAATAGGTTCTCATAAACTATTCTCTAAAAGAAAGGCCGGAAGACGTAATGAGGGCAGGGCCTCACTAGGCGGATCGACGATCTGGTGAAGGTCGCGGAAAACACCTGGATGCGGGCAGCGTAGGACCGGTCGTTGTAGCAATCCTTAGGGCAGGCCTTTGTCCAGCAGTAGACGTCTGAAACGAACGAAAGAAATCTATACTAACATTATAAAGCTGAAGAGTTTGTTTGTTTGTTTACTTGAAGGCGTTAATCTCCGGAACTACTGGTCCGATTTGAAAAATTCTTTCAGTGTTAGATAGCTCATTTATCGAGGAAGGCTATAGGCTATACGACATCACGCTACGATCAATAGGAGCAGAGCAACAATGAAAAATGTTGTGAAAACGGGTTTTCACGCGTACGAAGTCGCGGGCACAGCTAGTAATTTAATATACCTACATAACCGAAGGTGCGTTATCTCATCAGGGAATCCCAGTGCTATTTATGTTTTACAGTTCATCACCCCTAAGGTCAGACGAATTGGACGGCCCAATACTAGTCCATGCCAACTGCCTTTTTCTGACTGGTCATCGTCATATATGGGCATACCTTGGGAGACCAAACTGGCAGAGTGCTGCAGTCTTGACCTATATGAGTTGAGGCTTGGTGCCTTGGTGTCATGAGCTCAAGACCTGTGGATGGATATAGACTGAAACAGAATATTACGATGGCAAAATGAACTACATACTTAATATCAGTCTGAATATTTTTTCAGAATCAGAATCATCTTATTTGTTTAAATGTGGTGCAGAAGATGGATACAGCAGATAATGAATAAGTAGGTCTCACAAATTAGTAATTTTTGCAGCCTTAAGTATCCCCTATTTATTTAGTGACACAGATAACTTAAAATACATTTCATAATGACCTATGGCCATTTTATAATTGACTTTTCCTACATCCTTCAATAACTTTCCTCTAGGCTGGGTGGAAGAGATCGCTTTATAAGACCGCCTACCTAAATAGTATCGTATCTTTTGTAAGTAGGTATATTCTTTTCTTATCTTGTGTGCTATATCTATCCTTTACCCTATTTCATCCCATTCAAGTTTTATTTTCAAGAAAAAAGTGCGCAATATTTTGTCTATCACCAATGCGAACTATTATTGCGAACTTTTTTTCGCAAACAACGAAAAAGCTATTTTTGACCATCAAACTATTAATTTACCACAACAAAACTAAATTTAACAACCACGCAGTATTGTTTGTAAACACCACGAGGCGCCATCTATTATTTGCTCACGGAAACTATCTACGCCGATCGATTCTCTTGACCCATATCCCGCCCATTTATAAAAGACACACACTTTTGTGGGATTTACAAAAGAAAGCGTTTCAGAACAAATTGGTTATTTAGATTTGGATTTCAGCCAGGATCAAAATGATTGTGAAAGTACGAAATTGCTGAATGGAATAATGGCTTCCACATGGTTATTGTGTCGAGGAACTTTCATTGTTTACATTGTTTGGACTTTTCTTGTTATGTAGGGTAAATATCTCAAATTCTAGTGTGTTCTAGATTGTACTTACACAATGTCCTACTCGCGACGCACCTACGCACGTGGAATTACCTGTTTACATACAAGTAGCTAGGTAGGTAGGTAGGTAGGTAACTACCTACACATATCTTCCAGAATCTACAACATACGTACCTACAACGCCGTTTTGTAGATTGATTAAAACCGAATAGGTACGATAAACTTATAGGTGTAGACTGTACATTTATTGACCATAACCAATGGTTTAAACAAAATGGTTTGTTGTTGAGACCGTCGCATTTCGCGCGTCATATAAAATTGTATGAACTAGGTACTAACCGCTTCTGCACCTCATCATAAACAAGCGCTGCATTAAGTACATCAATCAATTTTACTTTTATGGCATCCGAAACTAACTTTCAGTCAGACGAATCAAGATGGTCCATATTCCAGATCTGGCCATAATAATATCACAGAACATAGAAAGAGGCCTCTTTAAAAGGTAAAAGGAACCAAAATAACCATTTTGTCTTCTTCACGGACAATGACCTCAAAATTATAGACTTTGAAAAACTTTGTTAGCGTTTATTTATGCTGTGAGTGCCCTTAGATCAATGATTTGACTTGATAAATGATGACTGACATAAAACAAAAGCACATCGCACTAAATTAGCTGTAATTAATTAATCGCAATCTAGCTTTGTTGCGTTAGATCAATAGAGTCACATGCGAACAGTTTTCCCGCGCGTTTCAAACATGGCCACCTTCCAAAAGCGTGGAGTTGGTTTTGGGGAATGACGCTGTCTGAATTTTTCGGACAAAGGAAAATGATTTTCTTTGATGTCTGTAGAGTTGTCTGAATAAAGACAAAAAATGTGGGAATGAAATGAGTAGTTCTTTGTTGCACAATATTATCATGAAAAATAAAATTATACTTATACAATGCACTACGGCAAAAATAAGTTTTTTAAATTCAATGGAGGGAATTAGAATTAACCTTTCTTTTTTTTTCGAAACGGTTTGCCAGGTAAAAAAAAAAACTACCAAAGCATACATTATTATTTATTCTCATAATTTTCTTTGATAAGTTTGTACAGATAGGTGTTATTCATCTGTTTATTTCCTCGAGTAAAACAAATGGAGGAAATTGCGCAACTTTATTATTTGTATGGTTGAAAAGAAAGTATGAAATTGTGGAAACTGGAACTGGTCAATAAGGAAATCATTGAGGGCGGCTATGTTTAGCAGTGATGATAAAATAAGTAATAACAATAAACTGAAAGTCGAAATGACCATCGAACCGCCCATAAAGCGATTCTGTTTTGTAAACATATTATTGCGTAGTTTTTATCACCTCGATCCAGATACGCATGTCCATAATAATAACTCGTGTTGGATGCGCACGCGCTTATCACGCGCCTAAGTGGTTCTAATATTGAACTGAGTGGAGATCGAAATAAACTGGCATTTCGATCTGTTGTCCATCACAGGTAATTTTGTACGTAGAATGATGTGTGTTTTTATTGGACATGAGAGTTAGGACATGTTATTCACACTGGCCAGACGGGTTGACACTTAGGGCCAAAGTTCACCTAGGTAATTTTAAAACTAGCCTCTTACAACATCCACGGGAAATGTATTAATAGGAACCGTTGCTTGGACAGCGCTTTAGAACACAACATTTAACTTCTGTTATTAGCACACTTTTCAATAGTAATTTTAAGTTTGATATTTTTGCCCTCAGGGCCAAAATGCCGTCTGAAGTGATATCGGAGAAGTCCCTCCAGCGAGAGCTGGCGGACTCCATCATCAGGATGGTGCCGCTAGACGAGATAAGGATCCTCCTGGCTTGTGGAGCCAAGGTATGATTAAAAAAAAACATCTTAGTTTGACCTAAATGCTGTAAGGCATTAAGTTTGCCATGTGTGCAATTAATGTCTAGACTCAATACATACAGACAAAATGTTTCTATTGATGGACCTAAGATCTCTAAGCCAAAATTATAAGCAGCATGATATCTAAAATAGGTTTACTGATTTGTGTTTGGACTTTGATTTAATTTGGATTTTGTAAAACCTACTAATCTGTTTTGACGTATTTAGATAATTATCTCATCAGGCTATTCTTACATTTCCAGGTCAACGAACCTGTCACCCAAGGACTCCGCCCGCTGCACTACGCCATCTGGCAGCGGCACCTGGAAGCGGCCAGGCTGCTGCTGGTACGTGGATGTGACGTCAACGCTCGAGACGACTGCGGGTACAGCGCGTTGCATCTCGCTGCGGAGCATGGGTAAGCTTAGAATGGTCATAAAATACACTTTCTGGGCTATTAAAGAGCACTTTTACGTGCCCCAGTAAACCCTATCATTGCTATCCAGGCCAGGCCTAAGCCCCCGAAAAACTTCGACTTTGATCTTAAGCGTCTCTAAAAGTATGAGGTCGATCTCTTGATATTTTTTGTCATGCACAACGTTCCTTTAAAAATGGTAGGTACTTACCTACTTAAGAAATCTCCAGAAAACTTCTAAATAATATTCTGGATAAAAAATGCGTCATAGCACAGGCGCACAACAGGCGTGAGACCGGCTTCTAAAATAACTTCATCTCGAAAATAAAATGCGCACGAAATTATGACATTGAATACTTTTGTCGGAGAGTATTGGTTAGTCTGTCGATCACAACACCATCATACTTGACTAAAATGCATAAATATTAGCAAGCAATTAATTGACGACCGCATGTCTAGTATTCCTGTATGTCCTAGCTTAAAAGCGCCCTCTTCTAATGCTCCAGGTATAAAGAGCTGGTGAAACTACTCCTGGAGAGCGGCGCAGCGGTGGACTACAGGCCGGACACTGGTGAAGAGTTCCCCCGGACGACGCTGTGCGATGAACCTCTGAGGCTGGCTATCAGGAACAAGCATTATGTAAGTTCATTCAACTGGCTACAAATTCGTGTAAAAACAAAGTCGTGTGGTTACACCATTTAAGACTCAAAAACGGCTGGACAGATTTTGATGATATAGAATTATAGCTGACACCCTGGATTACCATAAATCAAATAGGCTATTTTATACCCGACGACCCAAAAATAAGGTGTTTTAGTGTAATCTAATAAACTGCAGGTAGTACCGGAAAGGTTTAAACCACTCTTTCTTCTTGCTTAAATGTCGAATCCTTAGTAGACCTCACTTAATTTTTCTCATTCTTCCAGGAGGTAGCCCGTCTCCTGCTAGAGCACGGGGCGGACCCCAACAAGCGTTACTTCTTCGGCTCCGAGATCAACCTGGTCTCCGATCCTGAGTACCTGGAGCTGCTGCTGACGTTCGGAGCCAACCCTGACTCCAGGGATCGAGCTGGACTGACGCCGTTGATGAAGGCTGCTAGGCAGAGGAAGGTAGTAAATTTCTTACACACTTTTTTGCTTACATCGGTCCAATTAAAGGTCAGAGCACACTTATCGACCCGGAAAGGGATTATCAATGTATCTCCTTTCGCCGCGTGGTGTTTACGTAACGGTGCAGATAAGTGTGCTGTTTTAATAAGTAGTTCAATTAGTATTCTTTGTATGATACTCCGAAATACTGTTCGCCTCGATTAATTTAACATGGCTGTCATAGAGCCACGGCCGAATGTTCAATTTTAGGACAATAACTCGCGGCTCTGTTTTCGGGTTTTAGTGGATTTATGCCCGTTTTCACCATAAATCCCTAATTTTTAAGTGACCCCTATGACAACAAAATGCCTGTTATGGGTCACTTAAAAATTAGGGATTGATGGTGGAAACGGGCATTAGTAACCCACTGGCCGTCCTCATCAGCCAAATAGAACAAAAGATGGCGTGTTAATTATTTTTAATGACAACATTTATTATTGTTTACAGGGCATGGATGCTGTCCTGCTGCTGATAAGTTTCGGCGCCGACGTCAACGCGATGGCGGACGCAAGGAACGACTATCGCACCGTCATGCACTACGCCGTGCTGGGTGGTACGTGCAGAATCTAAATAAAAACTTGCTGTAAAAAGGCTCTTGGGTGATTTATTTAGACCGTATTAGATATTCCATAATCATGACTTGGTTGATATTCTCATTATCTACACAATGCATTCCACTAATGCCCCTTTTAGGTCTCCTAAGTAATCCATCAAACTTGGTTACTAAAACGAAACAAAGTAAATAGACTGTATTTTATTAAAAGGACATGTTTTACTAACCTTTGTTTATTATCACTGGGGTTGTAACTCCTTAATATTATTAGTATTTTTCAACTCACCCACCCAACGTAGTGAGATGCTAGCAGGTGTAACAGTAACAGTACAGTGACATGTAGACCTATAAAATAATAGCAACACCACGTTATGAAATAGGTCTGCAAATGTGATAAATTAAATAAATAAACTTATCTTTGAACATTTTATACTGCGCCATCAGAGTAGTCCCAAACTAAGCAAAGCCTGTACCTACTATGGACACCATACTTGATAATACGTTACTTGTAAATAAGCTTGTGAAAATATATTATTTTCCCAGGTCTTAAAAGAGTACCTATCTATTCCATAATTCATCAATCAAATCATATTTACCTAACAGTCAGACAGAGTTCGCATTTAAAATGTTAGCGTGGATCTACTCCCCAGGCAATACGGACGTGGTCAATCTCCTGGTGAAGCAAGGCGCTCGGGTCAACTACCAGTGTCCGATGGAAGTCAGCAAGCCGAGTCCGCTGGACTTGGCCATTTTGAAGGGGGACGTGCCTATGGTGGAACTGCTTTTGTCTGCAGGTAAAGAACAATACTATACACGACCTCATTTATATGTACAAGGTAGCAAGAAGGCGCTGGATGCAGGCCGCTACTAACCGCGCTAATCATTGGGGGAGACCTGTTCAGCAGTGGACGTTCTGTAGCTGAAATGATGATGAAAGCAAAATATTGATATTGATCAAATTTTACTGCTGTGCTTTGCAAATGCTCAGTTAATTATGATTTAAGAAAAAATGTTCTACTAGGTATACTACACTGCTTAGAACTCCTTATTATAATAGTTTTACGGATGAGATAATGTATCTCCAAGGAAACTGAAGAGATGAAGATTTCCCTGAAATATTTCAATTTCAGGAAAATTAAAGTATCCTTTCGTTATGTGATATGGTCCTCTATACTGATTATTTTAAATGTGTAGGTAGGATCTGCTAGCTAGGAGTTTAATAAAAAAATATTTTGATTTCCAGGAGCTCAAGTGAACGCGTCGAGCTCGGTGATCGGTGCTCCTCTACATGTGGCCTGCTCCGACAACATCACGAACAGGACGGAAATAGTTAAAGTGAGTTTGAAAATCTCTTTTCCATTAATTTGTATAGCAGAAATTACTATGAATTCCGTTAAAAAACCCTTCCAGATAAGAATATAAAAGTTTTTTGTTAGAACTAACGACTCTGCCCTTGTTGGACTGTGATTCTTTAAAGTATTTGCTGCCTGTCATTTACGAGTAAATAATTCTCCATGCTTCTGTTTGTTTTTAGATCCTCCTAGAAAGTGGAGCGGATCCGAATCTGAAGGTATTCAACGACGATGACGGCACACAGCTTCGGCCCGCGCTCGCCGAGTACCTTGCAAGCAACGTCGAGCCCAGCGCAGAGATTGTGCATCTACTTCTCAGATATGGCGCGAGGGTGAGTTGCTGGAGTGCAATGATTTTCATTCTAATTTGACTCGACTATAAAAAAAAAACCCTTTAATTTGTTTTTTTTTATTCAGCCACTTACAATGATTATCTGGCTGGGACACCTTCCACATAGCTGTTTCTGTACGCCTAGATTTAAACTTTTGTTTTCTTTTCCAGGTAATCATGAAAACCCAGTTCCGTGACCCTGATGGCATCCTCAACCACCTCCAGAACGTAACCGCAGAAGAGTACCAGAACATCTTTTACATCCTTTTAGAAGCGGCAGAAGCCTTCGACCTTTGCATGATAAAAAGAAATAGCACGCTCACGGCAGTTCAAAAAGAGACCCTAATAGAAAGAGCTAAGAAACCTATCTCCTTGCTGGCTCAGACTAGGTTCTTTTTAAGGAAGTACTTTAGGACCGCCCTTGTTGATATTGTCCATGACTTTGATATACCATCAGTTCTCCACCGCTACCTTCTTTTCGAGTGCAGTTAAGCAGATCTCGTTACTTTGGGGATTATTCTTGAACTGCATTGTCAGTATTTCTGAGCCTAAGTTGTTTAGGCCGATTGTAAAGTCTGATTTTGATTCCTTGAGTCTGATACCCTTAGTTTTTTGTCGGTAGAAGACAATGAATGGTCTAGATTTGAACCATGGACTGAATGTCTGGACATAATTTAGACGTTTGTGTAAAAAGAAGGGCATCAGAAGTAAAATCCTTTTTTTCTCTTTATTAAAAGTGTATTTTTATTACTCATGCGTTGAAAAGGAAAGAAGTATTTTCCTGAATTGTAATCATAATTGTATTTCTAGTTTGTAAGACTTTCCCTGTATTATGTTAGGGGTATTTTCTCGAAATGTAAGTAGGTGTAATAAACACGAAAAATTTTCTTTTTTATAAAAAATATTTAAAGAATTTTTGATAAAAATAACCTTTTTCTATTTATTATTAATTTGGTCGTACCTTGCTCGGACGTTCAGGTTTCATACTTTTTTATACGTCCACATGTTATGTATTTACCTATTGTATACCTGCATTACCTACAATGAATAACAATAAAATATTTGTAACTAGAGTCCATTGAGGTTGTATACTATTATTTACTATATTATATTTTGATACTACATACTTATGTGTTTTTACGTAGTAGCCTGATTTAATGTGATAAATTGTGATACTATTGTTAATTTTAAGATTGAAATAATTTCATTTAAAAAAACAATATCATGTAATCGTTTTCTACGATAAAATAAAAGTGTGAATTAAAGATTGTTTTCATTTAAGACGACGCAGATTTTTGCATATCCAGTAGAAGAAATAGAAAGAAAAATGCATTAGTCTTCCAGTTTCATCGTTACATACCATGACCGTAACACGAACATAATAGTATCAGTAATAAATAGGTAAAATAACTTTATAGCAACTTAATGAAGTTTATAATTCACTTTTTCAGTTTACAAGACTAAAAAAACACTTTTAAAAAATAACGTTATTGATTATGCCATCAACATCGTTATTAAATAACGGTAACGTTATTAGAGGTAGAAAATTTATCTCCTAAGCTGGTATCATTTTTTATGACAGCTGAACAAAATTTCAAAATTTCCGGCCGTTGTTCTTCAAAAAAAGTTCCAAGTTCATTGATTGATCACGTTTTTGATATTTTCTGTTCGTTGAAATTTTGTGATCTTTGTTTATTGTAATTAATTTAATAATGTCGGAGAGTAAAACCCACGCTTCCCGCCTTTCGTCGTACAAGAATGCTGGTCAAGGCACAAATGTAAGTATTTTTTCTTTGTCTCTTCACGAGGTGTCGTTCGAGATTTTAAAAAATGTAAATAATTTTTGATTGCTATAGTAATGTGAAGTTAAATTTAACAAAAATAAATGAACTCCCTTTGTTAAAATGTATTTAAAATATTTAAAATGATTTACTAAAAAAATATCGAATTGCAGATGGTAAAATAAAGTTTCAATGAGCTAGCTGATACTTTTTTCTAGCTTTGCTACCATTATCTATTTAAAATTGAACTAAAATCTCAACAGAAAGTCCTAAAGGCTAAGAAAATATAAGTTATATTTTTTATTTAATTTTATATATTATGTGGGCTACCCTCTGTAACTTAAAACGGGTAAGATCTTGAAATAAATATAAATATTTTGTTACCTTGTGAATGGCCTAGGTTCGATTCCTAGCTAAGAAAGATCAATCTTCTCTTAATAGACTTAAATGAAAATCCTTTGTTTATTATGAAGATTTTATTTACACAAAAGAGACTACATAATTTAGGCGGTCTTATCGCTTTAAAGCTATCTCTTTCTGACATATCACTACACAAATCCTTTTGGAAGAAATTATGTACCACAAAGTCAATTAGTTTACAACTCACGAAGACGAGAGAGCTTTACTTTTGAAAAACGAACAGTAGCAAGCCACCACACATGTAAAGCTCACTCGCCTTCATGTACAATGCAACAACTATAATGTCATTTAGTGTCATATTCATCTGTATATTCGTCACACAATTTCTGTATAAGTGGCTCTCCGCAAGCAGGCGCGCGATGAGCACCTCAATGACGGGCACAATATAGGCGGTCTTATTGCTTTAAAGCCATATCTTCCAGACATACTTCTCTACATAATTCTTGGAAGAAATCACCACCATGTCAATTAGTGTCATATTTATCTGTATACTAGTGGCCGCCTGTGACTGGACCCTGATTTACCCTCTTAGGGGTTGAATTTTGCAAAATCCCATCTTAGTGAGCGCCTACGTTCTAAAATGAACCCCCATGCAAAATTTGAGTTTCCTAGCACTTGTAGTGCCTGAGATTTCGTGATGAGTGAGTCAGTCAATCTTTCGGCTGAAACGAACGAACGAGTCAGTCAATCAGTGACCTTTAGCTTTTTTATCATAGACTAGCTGACCCGGCGAACTTTGTTCCGCCTTAATGGCAATAAATAAGCAGACTTTTTTTTAAATTTCGAACGGGATAAAAAGTATCCTATGTCCTTCTCCTGGCTCTAAACTACCTCACTGACAATTTTCAGCTAAATCGGTTCAATCGTTCTTGAGTTATAACAAGTGGAGTAACTAACACGACTTTCTTTTATATATGTTACGGTCAAAGTGATAAATGTGAAAATTATGAATAATCGCCGGTTATTATGAATAATTACCGCATGATTTGGTAAATGTGATTAATATGAGGTCATTTATGTGTGTATAAAACTAAATAGGCGGCTTAGGGGTGGCCCAAGGGCCACCCCCGCCGCACCTTAACCTATTTTTCGCTTTAAATCAAAACATTATGTTATAGGCATCATCGAAAAGTAATATTATGCAAGAAACATTCCAAACTCATTATGCCATATTATATTAATATACGATATCAAAACGTTCAAAAGTTTGGCTGTACACGAGCACGTACACAAGATGTTGTTCTCTTTTATGAAATTTGTTAGTACTAAGGTTGAATTATTAAATAATCACTGTTAAATGTGATTAATTTATCACTTTTACCGCGACTGTCGGTAATTATTCATAATAACCGGTTATTATTAATAATTTTCAATTTATCACATTAACCGTAACATATATATGTATAGATTTTGTCATACAATTTGTCAGGACCTCCGTCGTAAGCGGGCCGAGCTCAGCGTGGCTCTCCGCAAGCAGGCTCGCGATGAGCAACTCCTCAAGCGACGGGCCATGTCTCCGGAGGCCGGGGAAGAGGTCCAGCCGGAGGAGAAGGTGATGACTCCTGCTGAGATCGTTAAAGGTAATATATCATGTTATGTTGTATGAAAATTTTTATAAATATTAATTTGTTGTAGGATTATGCTTGGTTAGTTAACTAGGCGTTATTTAAAATCTCATAAAACTGACTTTATTTTTGCAAGTAGGAAAAAGCACTTTTACATTGTCCAAGGTAGATTTTAAAAATACCTGACTCAAATTGTGAGTTACCAGTTTAAAATCCAGATATTTCGTATTGTATTTTGAATTTTAATAGCAAAATACTCTTATAAAAACATAACCCTCCTTCTGACACAGTCTGTTAATTATGGGCTTATAGTTAATAGCTTTCCGCCCGCGGCTTCGCCCGCGTGGAATTTTGTCGGTCACAGAAAAACTTTATCGCGCGCGTCCCTGTTTCAAAAACCGGGATAAAAACTATCCTATGTTCTTTCCCGGGACTCAAACTGTCTCTATGCCAAATTTCATCAAAATCGGTTGCGAGGTTTAAGCGGGAAAGCGTAACAGACAGACAGACAGACAGACAGACAGACAGAGTTACTTTCGCATTTATAATATTAGTTGGGATTAGTTGGGATAAAAATTTGGTACTAATTAATTTCGTTTGGACCTGTCATCCAGTCAGTCAGTTGTTTTAGAAATCCTTGGGGAGGCCATTTTCAATTAAATTATTGAGTACTTCTCTTGTTAATCAAAGTTCTATCTATCTCCAGGGCTCCACTCCCAAGACCTGTCCATCAAGACGGTAGCCGCCCGCGCCGCTCGCCGAATGCTCTCCAGGGAACAGAATCCGCCGATTTCCATCATGGTAGAAGCTGGTGTGCTCAAACCGCTGGTAGACGCCTTGGACCGCGATGACTGGTGAGCTTTTAGGGTTCCGTAGCCAAAATGGCAAAAACGGAACCCTTATAGTTTCGTCATGTCCGTCTGTCCGTCTGTCCGTCTGTCCGTCTGTCCGTCTGTCCGTCTGTCCGTCTGTCCGTCTGTCCGTCTGTCACAGCCGATTTACTCGGAAACTATAAGTACTACAGTGATGAAATTTGANAATGACAGTTATATTATTTAATTGCGTGTAAAAAGAAATTTCTGTCATCTTACATATCATTAAAACGACATTGCACGACGAAAAAAATAAAATATAATAAAGGAACAGTTGCCGAGAATATTGCCGAGAAAGTTCCCGAGAATATTCTCGGGAACACTGAGAATATAGCCTTTCTCTGCAAATAGGGTGTATTGTTTAATATACACTTATCTGTCGACTTAATTTAAAACTATTTTACTTAAAAAAGTTTGTTTATTTCCATTTGATAAACATGATTCTCAACCTTTCTCACTTAGGAGAACGCTCTCGAGAGCGCTCCCGAGAATATTCTCAGTGAGGAGAGCGTTCTCGGGAACGGCACATCAATAAACTAGCCTATTGCACGAGCCAAAAATATTTAGTGTTTACATACAGATAAGTTGGTAATTATTATTTATAGAAAAAGTAATACCTTAATGTTATAGAAATGCACGGTTGAGCTGTAAGTGATGAATCCCACTCTTGTCCACGTTTGACCTGTCTGAGGGTCTTTTGGCATCGCCTGGAATAAAACATGCGTAAACACATTATAGCCCGACCAGGAACATAAAAACCCTCGCCATGTTGCGGAAAACTAATGGTACTAATTTCTTTTAATGGCAACAGTAACTGAAAACTTCATTGACATGTCACCTTGCACGTCAGTCTATTGCTGTCAAAGTGTAAACAAACTTTATTTTAAATGTGCGCAATTGATTTTGTGAATTAAAATGCTAAAATATTTTTATAGTCGTGAAAGAAAAGTGGTTCACTATGTGTTAAAGTATATGTCGAAGAGAAATACTAAGGGTTCGGACAATATTTTCATTGAATAATGTTTCCGACAAAGGTTGTCAAATTGACTGACATGTTTATCGCATAGTACAGTCCACTATGAAAATTAGCTGTGGTTTGTTTTAACTACTTATTTAAAAAAAAAATTGTCACTTTCTAAGTGTTGAATTTTATGGAATTGGGAAAGAAGTACCGAGTTTGAAGCACAATAGCACTTATAACAACTGCACAGTGAAAGAGCGGGAGCAAGTGTATTCACCTCGATAAATTCGGAGATGTTGTCGCAAACTGTCTGCAGCAGGCCGCTCTTGACAGCGTTGTATGACACGTCGATCACGAAGATTATCGCAGGCGGGTTCGGTAGCGTGTTGTTCTGCAAGATTACATTACATTACTAACATCAGTCTATGATGTATGAAACGCATTAATTAACGAAGAAACAGTAAAAATACACAAACATATACATCGCAGTAAATGAGAAATAGGTAATTTAAAACACCTTTCATCATGTAACAACTGGCCTTAAATCTTTGAATGGGATAGATCATAAATGTAAATACATACAAGTATGTTTCGCATCAGTTATAGGGTTATAGGATAACTGAGCAATGCCTGAGATATGGGAGCGGCACAACATTAACATATTATGACATGGCAGAGCGTATAAATCTGAAGCATATTTGAAGTCTCCTTTGACGTCTCAAAAATACCCTCCCGTGCCGCTCCCAGACCTCAGGCACTAAGTTAAGCCCTATTATCTATTACTAGCTTTCCGCCCGCGGCTTCGCCCGCGTTGAATTTTGTCTGTCACGGAAAAACTTTATCGCGCGCGTCCCTGTTTCAAAAACCGGGATAAAAACTATCCTATGTCCTTTCCCGGGACTCAAACTATCTCTGTGCCAAATTTCATCAAAATCGGTTCAGTGGTTTAGGCGTGAAAGCAAGACAGACAGTTACTTTCGCATTTATAATATTAGTATAGATTAAGAGAGTAAAAGGAGATAAATTTCCCCAAAAAAAAATGCTTGAATAATAATGGGCTCAGTACAGTACCCTGCAGTACTCCTTGGTGGCGACGATCTCGTAAGCGCCCAGCGCCATCTCGGCCGGCATGCGTCCGTACTGCTGCATGCTGTTCACGTACTGCGTGTACTCCATTGGCACTGTTACAATGTTATAGCGATGTTAATTAAAGTTGGGTCGATGCAACTGTGTCAAAAGCTTGTGACAGATCATAATTCTTAATCTAACGATCAAATAAGATTTAATTTTATTACAGTTCGGAATATTAACTCTAAACAGTCATCATTGGTTATACAGTTACTACTTTATTTTGAACGATATTGCCTTGGTGACGATCCGAAAAGTAGAAAAATGTTAGACCTAAGATTTGAGCATGGTATTGAGAAGAAAGTAAATCAATATGACATTCTAACAAAACCTGCATGCTTATAATTTATAAAACAAAAGACGACAAGGGCTCAATAAAAATGAAATTACAAAAGATAGGACATCATTATTGTGAGTAAATCAAAGATCAAAACTTACCCTCAGTAGTAGCCTTACAGAAGGCACACTTGAAGTGTCTGCCGGCGTCAATAAACTTCATGTTCGGGCACATGTAGGCCTTGCAGCGGCAGCAACGCACAGGGCCCATGGTCGGCGAGTTGGTCAGCGCTGCGAAGTCCAACAGTGGTGGCTCCAATTCTGTTCCCACTGTTTCGGCCATTGGGGCTAGCTGTGGACGGAAATTACATTCAATTATGAATCTATTGTCCCCTAATCTTTAGATCTATATTCGAATGGAGACATTGCTCGTAGAGACGATGGCCGTTGGGGCAGAAAAGTTCTCGAGTGGCGACCACGGGCTGGAAGACGTAGCGTGGGCAGGCCTCCTACTAGGTGGACCGACGATCTGGTGAAGGTCGCGGGAAGAGCCTGTAAACGGGCAGCGCAGGACCGATCATTGTGTAAAACCTTGGAGGAGGCCTTTGTCCAGCAGTGGACGTCATTCGGCTGTCATTCTAACAGATACCGATCTATAGATCTCATTAGAACATTCAAGAACAATATTCTGCAAGTATGCAATTCCTTCCATTTCCTGACTCATAAAAGGATTAGCAAAGTCCAATGAGGGTTTTCGCGATTGAAAAATCCGCCAGATGGCAATACGTAGACGCGAGGTCCAAATGCTGCGTGATTGGTGGATTTTGACATATTATCTGTCAATGTCATGTCAAAAATAACCAATCATACAGCATTTGGACCTCGCGTCTACGTATTGCCATCTGGCGGATTTTCCAATCGCGAAAACCCTCATTAATACTCTTTAAGTTAAGTTTAGCTTAATCATAGTAAATTGTGAAAAAGTCGTGTTAACAGTTATTATAGTTAGACGAATTAAATGAAAGTTTACTTACAACCAAGCAGAAAGGCATCGAGGTCTGTTTGAGCAAATCAGCCGTCACTGGCACGCTGTACATTGAGCTCCTTATGTACCGAGGACCTGGAAAAGAAATGTTGTTTACGTTACCTTATTTTAAAATTAATAGACATTGTATTTGCATTGTATGATGACAATAATATTTAATCTTTATTTAGGATCTTTGATGAATTCTCAAATCTATCAGAAGTACTTCTTGATATAATTAAGTACAATAATAAAAATGCCAATAAGTTTTCATCACTATCCATGCACTATTACCAGGAGGTATTTTTTTTTCTTTAGTCTACAGACGCCGATATGAAACTAAAAAAGTCATGCAGTAGGTAAGCCCGGTCTGTGAGCACGTAGAATGTTGTCCAATGACCCCAAGCTACCCATCTTTATCGCTCGCGCGTAATTATATTGCTGTCGCGACTGTGCGACGGGCGCCCGCAGTGAGTGTGCGAGCGCGACACAACATAATTACGCGCGAGCGATAAGGATGGGTAGCTTGGGGTCATTGGACAACATTCTACGTGCTCACAGACCAGACTATAGTGATAAAAATGTATAATCTAATGTGATATCAACTACACTATGGATTTTTGAATAGATATTACACAAACTCACTGGCATTTCCCTTGTCGTCGACGACGAAGTCGGTGGTGACGAGCGGCGGCACTAAACCCTTCTCGTTCGTCACGAAGATGCCCCCGCGGTTTTGTTGGTCGTCGGCCATTACTTGGATCTACAAATGAAATCAAGAAATAAAACATAAGCGTCGTAATGGAACCAGAAATTATAAATAGTGACTGAGTTTGTTGTGGCGCTTCTTCTCAGCACTTGCCAAATGTTTGTCTCGAAGCTCTGGTAGGGCAAAAAAAGAATGAGACATGTATAGGCTCCTTAAGACCATTTGACGATTTGTAAGTACTATTTGAATTTGTCTATCCAAATAAAGATAATTTTGATTTTGATTTGATAAATAGGAATATATCATGGAATTAGACTGAACCTAAGCTATTACAAGGCGGCGTCGCAAGCAACATTATTTCGTAAGATAAAGGGCTCTTTCAAATTAGACGTTTTGATCCGGACGATTGTAGGACGTATGCAAGTCCGCACACTTACTATTGGTACTTGTCTATTTTATTCCAACGCAATTATACAACTTTCCGTGTGCGATACGACAACCGTCCGTCTCAAAATGTCTAATTTGAAACAGCCCTTAAACTAAAGACATAAGGTGCAGATTTTATCGACATCAAGTTAATGACCTCATTAGATTAATGATGATGAAATGACATAATTAACAAAACTTTTAATAATAATAATAACTTACCGGACTAGGCATATTGTCAGGGTCAAGCCTCTTCTGCGGCTGCTGCTGACCAGGGTAACTGGGCTGTTGACCAGGGAACGGCGGCTGCGGAGGATATCCCGACTGAGGTTGCTGGTAGCCCTGTTGAAAACCCGGCTGCTGGCTCACTGGAGGCATCCCTGGATACTGTCTTTGCTGGCCGAGAGGCGGCGGCATGTGCGGCAGACCAGGCATGGATTGGTATTGCTGCTGCATGCCCGGTTGAGGTGGCATCCCTGGTTGAGGAGGCATTCCAGGTTGTGGCGGCATCCCAGGTTGTGGTGGCATTCCCGGTTGCTGCATTCCTGGTTGCAGAGGCATCCCTGGTTGTTGCATTCCTGGATGCGGCGGCATACCCGGTTGCGGTGGAAGACCGGGCTGGTGCATCCCAGGCTGAGGAGGCATTCCGGGTTGAGGAGGCATACCAGGCTGTGGAGGCATGCCAGGTTGCTGCATCATGGGTTTGGGTTGCATCCCAGGTTGGGGTGGTAAGCCTGGTTGAGATAAACCTTGAGATGGCATGCCTGGCTGTGACGGCATGCCAGGATGAGGCGGCATACCCGGGTGGGGCGGCATACCAGGATGAGGAGGCATGCCTGGCTGATTTAACCCTGGTTTCTGAGCCTGCTGGCCGGGTTGGGACGGAAAACCAGTCTGTGGTTGCGGGGGCATTCCAGGTTGCGGCGGAAGCCCTGGCTGCTGCATACTTTGCTGAGGAGGCATGCCCGGTTGTGGAGGTAAACCGGGCTGACTAGGGAACCCAGGTTGCCCTGGCTGACCATGAGGTCCAGACTGCCCCTGTTGTGGAGGAAAGGGTGGGCGACTTGAATCCGAACTGGATTCTGGCTGAGGAGGTAAGTTTGAGGGACCGGACCGTGAACTTGGAGGCATGGGCCCCGGTTGAGAAGTTAGCGGTCCGGAAGGCTGCGGGGGGAGCCCCGGCTGACTCGACGGGGGAACCATCTGTGGTGGAAGACCTTGTGGTGGACCTTGCCCCGGCTGTTGAAAGCCTGGGTTCATCGGCCCTGGAGGGCCGGGCTGCCGAGCCATCGGCCCGGACTGCGGCGGAAGACCTGGTTGCGAGTGGGGTGGCATCTTCCCGGAACCCAAAGGTTGCTGACTGGCTTGACTCATCGGGGGACCCTGCATCGACGGAGGCCCTTGCGAAAACTGGTTCGGAGTCTGACTTGGTGGTGGCATGAAACCTGGATGCGATGTAGGCACAGGGCCCGGTTGAGAGGACGGGGGGCCTTGTTTTTGGGGGGGCATCATCTGTGGGGGTGCTCCACTAACTGGGGGTCGGCCTGGAGGGAACTGGCCCGGTGGCCTTTGACCAGGTGGTAATTGGCCCATCGGGAAGTTGGATGTGGGAGGGAAATTTGCTCCAGGAGGGAGTTGCCCCGATGGCATCTGCGAAGGTGGGAAGCCCGGTCCGTTGATATTCATTGTCTGCATTTTCTGCGCCATGTCGTTCTGGTCGAATGGCTTGCCGCCCATCTGTGGCCCATTCTGAGGCATCTGGTTGAACATGTTCGCGTTCTGAACTCCGTTGAAGTCCTGCGCTGTAGGCGGGTAGCCGATGGGGTTGTTTGGTGCATTGTTATTTTGTCCGGGGGGAAGGTATTGCGAATTCATCATCTTGTTGGAAGCCACACTATCTGAAAATTACAACAAGAATATTTTGATAAAGATATTCAGAAAAGACTAAACTGCATCTCACTTAACACCAGGTACGATTGCGGTCAAATACCTGCCTTGTTATGCATAAAAAATAAGTCATATTTAGATTACACAATATAATTAATGAAATACTTTTATTTTAAACCGACTTCAAAAAAGGAGGAGGTTCTCAATTCGACCCGTATGTTTTTTTTTTCTATGTTTGTTACGCGATAACTCCGCCAATTATGAACCGATTTGAACAAATCTTTTTTCGGCGTATAGGTAATACCTCAAGGGTGGTCCCATTTAAATTTAATAATAGAAAAAACATCCCCCAAGTGTGGAAAATTGGGGATGAACTTTTTTATACGCAATATCTCCGCCGATTATAAATCAATTTGAATGATTATTTTTTTGTTGAATAGGTATTATCAAAAGGGTGGTTTCATGCGAATTTGAAGAAAATATTTCACCCCCAAGGGTGGAAAATTGGGGATGAACTTTTTAATACGCAATGTTTTTAATTTTTAGTTTTTTTTTGTGTTCAGGCATTTGAAGTCGGTTTTATTTTTTTTAAAAGTTAATTATATATTTGTATTATTCATTAGAGAGCACTGTGCAAAATGATAAATTAATTACAAATAGTATTAGTATAGTCTAATTGGAAAACAAGTAATAATGTATCAAACATTTCCTATTTTTCCTAGTATTTCTTTTCCTGTTAGAAACTGGGCACAGAACAGTTTCATCAGTTGGAAGTTTAGCAGCAGATTTTGAGCGTTCTTTTTGATTATTTATTGTTATAAGCACTTGCTGTTTAACCTTTGTATGCTCCAATTTCCATCAGTTCTGATATCATTGTAGTTACATACAATTCACTCAATAATCATTTTTATAGCTAAACATTGTTTTGAAAGTATGTCATTGATGATTTAATTGCCTATAGGCAACTTGTGCCATTTATGTTAAAATCTTACAATTTACAACGGTATTACAAGGAGTAGAAAGTATATTTTAACTTCAGTGATTTTCCATTTTTACTATGGCTTAGTCTACGTTGTTTAGGGTCACAACCTTTGACCTTACGTATTTATCGAACTTTCTAATTTTAAATGTAAATTAGAATGTATAATTTAAGTCATTAATAACTTCATATTGGTTTTGTACATAAAAGTATCGAGGAGTTATCAATACAGTACAAATCCTGTCATTCAAAGACTGATAACAATTATTGTTTTTAACCCTATGCTATACAAGAAAGTATAACAATATTCTGTTCCTGAATGTGAGAGCTGTTGCTATTGTATCTCAACACCTCATAAAGACCAAAACTATCACAATTATTACAAATGGAAGTGAAAAAACTAGTTTGTAATTAACTGAAACAAGTCGCGACAAACCAATTATTTCACCACGAAAACATTCAAATTTAGATATTTTATTCACCGATGACGCACTTACTACACTTGGAGATTACAGCAAAAAGCTTTTTTTGTCATAATTTCACAAAATACACAGAGAATTTCAGATAAATTCACGAAATCCTGGATGATGAAAATGACAGCTGCCATGTAACTTTGTAAATAACTTTGGCAATGATTTAACACTTTTTGTGGATCCAAATTTGCAGGTATAATGTCACACACTATTATCTTTATGTACTTACGGCTTCAAAAGCGATTTTTGTCGAATTATTGCAATAAAAAATATAAACAAGAGGCACAAATCTCGTAAACCTTCGGGCCACGTATTCTGACATACGGTGTTGTCAGTGTCTCACCGCCTATGTGGAACTTTTGAAGTTTCACTACTTGAGCGTATAATGGAACGCAACTCCACAAGAAATTCATGATTTATTTACCAGTTCGTATCACTTTTAAACATTCTGATCCTAGAAATTGTTTCAAATGGAATAAATTATTATTTCCATTGTCTTATTTTCATATTTTGCATATTTTTTTCTGTCCTAATTAAAAGCTCCAGTAAAAATAATGCTTAAAACGAAATGTCTTTATTAGCAATGGCAACGTGATACTTGAAATGTCATATTTCTCATTAGTTTAGTGCAAAATCAACCTTAAGCGTATCTCGTTACGGTGCAAATTATTTTGTAAATAACACTGCTGAAAAATCACTGTTTTTCATTCATCGAGCAGACGAGCAGTAAACTAAAAAAATATATTTTATTTCAATACGTATACTAAATACATCTTACTTCTATTTGTATTGTGTACATGCATAGGTATACAGTAATAGGGAAAATACCTACATCCATATTTATCTTTATCAGTCTTCACAAGCCTACAAGGTCTTACATGGTCTTACATGGGTTTATCTAAATTAGGTAGGCATTCCATGCTCGTGATCATTATTTTCATCTTTATAACAATGCTCAGCATTCGCGGGAATCGTGTTTTATCAACAGTAAAAATGTTGACCGGGCGCACACCTCACCACACCCCGCGCAAGCGTGGTATGTCTAAAAGAGGGATGTGCTTGTAGATATCGACCAATCGTTGAGTTTCCTTGGAAGAAACAGCTCGATGTATCGTTTGTTATTTCATTAATTAATTGATACAGATTTAGCACGTGAGAGGATGATGAATGATTTCGTATAAATAGGATGGATGAGTAAGGCCCGCAATTTATTTCCTACCTTACCTGCTTCTGTTTATCCGCCACGTCACAATGTTTTGTTGAAAGAGCCAAGAGGTATGCCGTAGGTACGAGAAGGGTGAATCTTTTTACGATAAGAAAATGCCAGGTATTCGGCAATATCATCATCAAGCACACACACCACACAAGATCTCTACCTAAACTTACATTATCGAAGACATCATTTGAATCGAGAATTCGATAAGTCTCGTTTGATTCATAGACATCGATGTTTTTGGAGCCTCACTGCTCTCGTAACCCACCCTCTATCGATTTGCACCGTGAAAGCCTAATTTTGCTTGTTTGCTCTTTCCCTTACGTTTCACTGGACATTTCACTTGCTCTCACGACCTCAAATTTCAACCCTATTTATATCAAACCAGAACGTAATTCACAATACGGGCGTTTGCGTTGTTAGGGCCCTAGTAAACTAGAACGAAATCTTCAGGAAAATTGTAGCGTTTACGAAATTGAACCTCAATGTGCATAGCATAGGAGTGAGTTTCAGAATGAAACTAGTGAAAGGTGCTTCTGAAATCGCCCTGAGATAGTTGAAGCAGTGTTCAGCTGAAAATGGGGATCTGTTCCGGATTTTCAGACGTGCCATGCTGAGGATCGTACTCTAACGGTAGGAGATGTGGTAGGATATGGTGGCTGGCGTTAGGATGTGATACTGGCGTGTGTGGAACTGGTAGGACGTGCAGTGTGAAGCAAAAGGCATAGTTCGCGGACTCGATAACCTGGGTAAGTGAAGACGTGTTAAAAAGACACATAATCACGAATATCTAAGTGAAGAAATGTTAGAATAATGTAATATTAGACTTTTTGTGCTAAAAATATGTGGAAGGTGAAGGGATGGAGGGGTAGGATAAGTAGATCATCTACAACCACCTACATTGATGGAAATAGATCAATTAAAAATAGATGACCTTTTTTCGCTTGCTTCTTTTACGAAAAGGTGTTTTTTTTTAACCAAAATGTAGCTACTTAGTTTACTTAACTACTTATGCTTAAAAATTGGTCTGGTGGTGATAGAATTGTAGTTACCGTATTTAGTCGTCCAATGAGTTTAGTAGGCATCGTTAGTTTTCTATCGGTACTGAAACTACCCACCCATCACCGATGCTGAAGGTACCAGAACTACCAGAGCGCCACGAACACATGTTCGTCACGGAAAAGTTGCGAATAGGGCATCATGACACACTGAAACTTGAAAAGACCGTAAATTAAAACGCTCATCGAGCAATAAAACAGCTCATAACGCGTCGTGTTCATTGTAAAACATCCATAATCATGAAAGCGCGTCAGGTGTCACGACGCGCTGCCACAACACGCGTGACAGTAAAACCATGGCTGCCGCAATTTACCGCGAAAAACTTCCCCCTTGTGAATCATACAAGCCTCTTAATACCAAAAAGAAAATAATCCATCATCTTTATTCCAGCCACCATCATGCTGCTCCTGATCCTGGCGCTCGTCAGCATCACGCAGGGGACTCCCCAGAAGCCGAATCTGGACGCCATCTTGAACCGAAGGACTGACGTCTACATCGCCGGCTTCTTTCCTTTTGGGAAGGGCGTGGAAAACTCCAACACTGGTATCTATCTATTGATAATTTTGACACTTGCTACATACCCTAAGTAGTGCTAAGTAGTAGGTTTACTTTTCGTTTCAGCCAAATGACGTCCACTGTTGGACAAAGGTCTCCCCTAAGGACTTCCACGTGGACTGGTCCTATGCTGCCCGTATTCAGGCACCTAGCTCCCGCGACCCTCAACAGATCGTCGGTCCACCTAGTGGGAGGCCTGCCCACACTACGTCTTCCGGCCCGTAGTCGCCAGTCGCCACTCGAGAACTTTTCTGCCCAACGGCTATCAGCTCTATGAGCTATGTTGGTTACTAAATAAGTAGGTAGTAGTCTATAGCCACAACTTCTGTGGACAGTTTGCCGTACCTACTCCTTGATTGGAGCATATTAAAGTATCAGATTTTCAATAGTTATTATTATAAGTGTTTCTCAAGGATAAGTTTTATGTAGAGAACCGTCTAAGTATGGGCACAGATAATATAATACTAGGTATGGGGGTAGGACTTGTCATGTCAAGCAGAATATTTTATGTGTTCAGACAGTAGATCAAAGTTCACGGTACAACCCATTAAATAAAGTTTGGCTTTTGTTTGTTAGAGGTTTGATCAATACTACGAGTATATTATCATGATTCGTGTTGAATATTTCACGAACTACCTACTTATTAGGTACCCAACTAAAGTTGCACATGTGAATGTTGTATGAAGTTTTGCCCAAGCGGGCTAATCTTACTGAATTCGTCTTGACGGTAGACAGATAGGCATTTCCCACGACAGCACTGAACTGTGTGAATGATTTATTACTCTGACGAATATTTTGTGTGCCTTCTGCAGTGTTTCGTCCACAATTTTATCTACATTTTCGTCTTGAGAGTCTTGATTGTATGGCTTGAAAACCTTGAAATATTCAAGAAGTTGAGGAATCTCGCTTATTCGCTTAGAGATGTTCGTACTTCGTGCGACCGTTAGAGTAGGCGCACACCGTTGATTTTTCGTCGGCCGATAGTTTAGTCGGGCAGTTGATCAGTATGGGCATGAATGGGAGTGCGCACACCGCGCCGATTCGATTTGGCCGATTCTTCATACAATTTAAAATCGGGCACAACTATCGGCCAACTAAAAATCAACGGTGTGCACCTATTCTTAACGATCTGCCGAAACTCGCTCGCAGTAGGCATAAAAAATCAAACAAATCAATGATTATGATTCTTACGCCTGATTCCCGCAAGTCCCGGGGTAGTAACCCCGGTATCGTCAATAATCGTCATCGAGTCATATTGTCATCATTCCTTATTGCATTATTTTTATATGATCAAACGAACTTACCAAGTGAAGTTCGATCTCAATTATCCTGTTTTCGCCAAAAAATGGCTACTGGGTAACATCTCGCATTACCTCGGAGCAAAAGAATGGCTACTGGGTAACATCTCGCATTACCTCGGAGCAAAAAATGGCTACTGGTTAACATCGCGCGTTAACTTGGAGCTAAAAATGGGTCAAAGTTACGCGTCGTGTCACAACGCTTATAATAAAAATGTACGAGCACTTGCACAAAATAGTTGTTACAACCAACCTTGTGTTGGGTCTAATTCTCGTCACTACACTGCACAACTTAAAATAATTACGTTTTATGTCGGTAAAAACGTCCTGGTGACGTCACTTAAGCATTTTTCTTATACTGCGTGCGGTCGTTGCGCGTGCGCACAAAGTAATGGGACCGCTCGGACACCGAGCCCACAGCGTGGTAGGGGTGGGGTTGCCCGCTCTTTTGTTTTTTACTACTACTACGCTGAATATTGTGTGCGGATTGGCTTGTCGTACAGGGGTACTACTACACGGTAAAATAAATCTCGGAGGCGAAAGCAGGATAATGTTATGTTTCTTATGAATGTGTGCTCAATTTCCCGTGAACACTGCCGTAGGTCGCGGGGTGATGCCGAGCGTGAAGCTGGCGCTGGACCACGTCAACGAGCACGACTCCGTGCTGAGGAACTACCGCCTGCACATGTGGTGGAACGACACTGAGGTAACGCTCCAGTACCTACTTAATGCTTCAACCACACCAACGCGTGCAGGTTGCCTGCCATCGCGACGCGATCACAACGCGATCTGCACGCGTTGGTGTGGTTAAAGCTTTAGGCTACTTACTCCGCAACGCTGTTTACGTAGTTTCGTGTCTTCTGTTACTGTCGCTCATGCTGGGATCTCGCTTTGCGTGAGAGGGATGGCATTCGAAACTTCGGTTAACGTTTTTCAGAGTGACCCCGCAGGATTCATTGTGAATGATTCAGTAGCCGTACCATAATGGTGCTAATGCAAGATGCGATATTAAGCTTTAAGCTGCTATTCCGACAGTACCTGTAGCGGCAATCGTGCTGCCGCAACCGTTTTTGTGCTACTGCAGCTGCGTTTTGAAAAATGCTCCCGGTGATAGAGCACGATTAGTTTTCAACATTTTCATACATTCCGGGTGGTATTGGCCAGCATACCATTCGAGTGGAGGCGTCGATTCAACTTTTTGTAAAACCTCTTCTTTGTTTTTTCTGTGCAGTGCAACGCCGCAGTGGGGGTGAAATCCTTCTTCGACATGATGCACAGCGGCCCGCACAAGCTGATGCTGTTCGGCGCTGCGTGCACGCATGTCACCGACCCCATCGCGAAGGCTTCCAAGCACTGGCACCTCACACAGGTAAATTGACAAACGATAAACCTAGGTCTAGGATCTTTTTCAGATAGAATATAATTGTGTACATAATGAGGAAAAAGGAACATTTATGCGGAAAACGCAACGTGGGACGTCCATCCATGACCTCATGGTAGCAGGAAGGCGCTGGATGCAGACCGCTACCAACCGGCGATGTGGATCAATTTCATTGGGGGAGGTCTGTGTTCAGCAGTGGACTTCCTGTGACTGAAATGATGATGATAATTGATAACTATTTACGCCTATTGAATTCGGGTTTTTTTTTCAGTTGTCGTATGCAGATACCCATCCAATGTTCACCAAGGAAGCTTTCCCAAACTTCTTTCGGATCGTGCCGTCGGAGAACGCATTCAATCTACCTCGAATCAGGCTGCTGCAGCATTTCAACTGGACCAGGGTGGGCACTATCTACCAGAACGAGCCGAGATACGCACTGGTAGGTATTCCAGCTGAGCAAGTCGCCAGTTTAATATTTTGTCTTAATAACAGTTACAATGATTCAAAATCCAAGGCAGACAGAAAATATATAATTTTTTATTTGTAAATATTTAGTCCATGTAGGTAGATTATTTCTATGCATTTTCTATGTTTAATGTTTTAACTTTATCTATTTTCCAAAGACAGAAAATTAAATGTGAAAGTTATTCAATATAAATCTTAATATGCGTCTTGAATTGTTGACTCTACCCTCAGTCAATAATACTCAGAAGCCTAATGAAGACATTTTCCAACAGGCACACAACCGTCTCCTAGCTGATCTGGACTCAAACGGATTTCTCATAGAAGAAACTCAAAGCTTCGCGACTGAAGTGAGGACTGCCCTCTCCAAACTGAAGGAGAAAGACGTCAGGATCATTCTTGGGAATTTCAACGAGACCTGGGCTGTGAGGATCTTTTGTGAGGCTTACAAGTAAGTAATGGTCATCAGATTCAGTGATTAGTTCCCTTTTAACTTAGTTAGTTACCTAAGTATCTAAGGTGTTCCCCAGTCCAGTGTGTGTTAAATTCCTTCTATTCTCTCTTCTCTATACCTATTCCATTATGTATGATTAATCGATCTTCTTCCAGGTTGGAAATGTACGGACGAGCCTACACATGGCTCCTGCTGGGTACATACAGCAGCAAATGGTGGATGCGGCGAGCGCCGTGCTCTAAGAGAGACTTGTCCACCGCCCTCGACACTACTATCCTGACGGACCTTCTGCCTCTATCGACCACTGGGGAGATGACTGTTTCAGGGATTGTAAGTTAATCACTAGAATATTGGGTCCAGGGCTTCAGTGTTGTTTAATTACCTTAAACAGACCTTCCTTCTATATGACTGACTATACAACACCTTCTTCTTATTACATCCATTCTGGAGTTCATTACCCCTACCATAGAATTTTGAAAAATCTTACTACTGATGTAAAGTGTTAGAGAAGAGGTACAATTCGCTGAAACGTATCGAGATAGGCTTGTAAGACTTAATTTTTGTTGTGTTCTTTTCAGACTGCTAAAGATTATCAAGTGGAATATGACAGAAGACGAGGCCTAGAATACTCTAGGTTCCATGGTTACACCTATGATGGTATGTTGTATTGTTGAACTAAGTTCTTGAAGATGGACGAATATCTAAAAACCTTTATTCTTTCCAGGTATTTGGGCAATGGCATTAGCCATACAAACTGTCGCACAGCGAGTGAAGTTGAAATATAAAGAGAAAACGGTTCAGGACTTTAGATATCGGGATAAAGAATGGGAGCAGCTGTTCCTGGATGCTCTGAGCAACGTCACCTTTGAAGGAGTTACGGTAAGTTTGTCTTAAACGTGCCGAGTACCTAAACAACTTCACGAAGGAAGACTTGATTAATTCTACTGGCAATGCCACACTTGCAGAGTTTTGAGCTGATACTGGGTAGGTTTGTTGCCGTCACAACAACAACAAGAAGAAGAAACCTTAAACTAAAAATTCATCCACTCTCGCACAATTATCTTCTCCAGGGTCCAGTCAGATTCTACGACAACGAACGCAAGGCGTCTATACTGCTGAAACAGTTCCAAGGAGACCAAGTGGGAGAAGTCAAGGTTGGGGAATACTGTGCTGAGAGAGACCACCTCGACCTGACTAGCGGGGAGCCCTTCAAATGGGTGGGCAAGTAAGTAACCATTTTGATTTATCCAGATCGACTCTATGGTGTTAGAAGCTTAAGAAGTAGCAGCAAAAAAGATTCTGATTTTAGTGTATAGTGATTACTTAGTCTGTAATAACGGACTCCACGAAAAACATGTCAACAGAAATAGAAATGAATGGCGGGCCATGATTCGGATAAGCCAACCCCGTGTAACGGGAATACGGGATAATGTGAGGCAGAAGAAAAATAATAATAATAATATAATAATAATAAATAAATATCTTACACTGCGCTTCTAGTCCCAAACTAAGCAAAGATATACTAAAAAGCTATACTTATCGTGTTTCTAATTCTAAAATTTGTTTTTTATATTCAGGAATCCACCCAAAGACCGCACCCTTCGTCTGATCGAGCACACGCAGGTGAACATCACCATCTACTCCGTGCTGGTCTCCTGCTCCATCCTCGGTATCCTTCTGGCGACTGGTTTCCTCGCGATGAACATACATTATAGGAACCAGCGGTATGTCATTAGCATCTTTGATCAGCTAGTAAAGCTTATCTTAAATGCTCAAGATGATAGTCTGGCAAGTGCTCGTAATAGTTTTGTTTCCTCCTAACTCACGGATAATGAAAAGAAAAGCTACAATAAACTTGGAAATACTAACAGTTATTAAATGAATGACCATGCAAAACATTATTATAGTGATTCTCCTGCACCTGAAAGTAAGAGAAAGCTGAAGGAAAAAGCGAGCGATAAACAAAGCGAAATGTAATATAGCAGAAGATTTGTCTTTTTGGTAAAATAAATTGTTCCATAACCAAGCAAGTTAATTCAAATGTTGCAGAAGATTGAAGTCATAATCATATCTGTTTGCATAATCATTAATTGTCATAACTAACTGAACTTCTCTTTCCATTCCAGGTACATTAAAATGTCTTCACCTCACCTGAACAATCTGATCATCGTGGGCTGCATGCTGACGTACCTCAGCGTGGTATTCCTCGGTCTGGATTCCAGCCTCAGCAGCATCGGTACGTACGGCCCACGCCCAGCCGTGGCGTTGACTGTTGTGTTCCTTACCGCATTGTCACTGATATTTCTGTTCTCTCTGTCTGTGGATGGAAGGTAACTCATGATACTCATCGCATTAGATTTTCACTGAACAAATTGTGAAACTGCCTTGTGTTAATCGCAAAGTACCTATGTTCTTCTAAGCTTTCCATTGTGTTGAGGTAAGAAGGAACAGTTGCATAATGGGAAAAACATTGGTGACTTATTGGTTTTATTTATCACTACATTTAGGCAACTGTTACATCTTCACAAAGGTGTCGGTTAAGACAAGGCAAACAAATCATTGATCAACAAAATAAAATTGACAAAACTAAATTGAAATTCTAAAAATGGCGCACTCAAATCGGCATGTCGCTAGCACATCATCGATCACGCCGTTGTTTCATTTGATCTCATCAAATTCATTATCCTTAGGTCTTTCTCAGGAAACGCCACACGGAGGTAATAGAGCTTGTTGACCCCCGGCTTGAGCTTCCCCCCTCGATGTGGTTCCAACCAAATTTTGGGAACTTCAAACCCCCTGTCTTTAGTCTAGTTCCTTATTCTGAGAAAGACCTAGGTCGTTTTCTAGGTCACAGGAGTCGACAGCATGTTTCCAAGTTTTGGTTTCGTTTTTCCTTTGGCTTCTGTCGCGAAGCTTCTGTGGTTCGGTGGTATGTGACGATTTCATGTTCTTATAGCTTGATCATCTTCGAAACGCTTTGTGGGTATGTTATCTTCTGCTTTCTTGATTAATTCTTCGATTTCCTTTGCATCTTATTTTGGTCATCTTCTAAAAGTGATATTTGAATGCTTATTTTAAAAATTAATTTCTATTGTATTGTGTTTTAATGTAAGTGCTGTTTGATTTGCGGAATACATCCCAGTGCATGTTCTAAATTGACTGTAAAACTAAAAATATAAAAGTATCCTTTACATGCACACTGAAACAAAAAAGCGTAACAATACTATCAAAATGTATCATACACAAATTGATTTGACCGTACAATGGTGATCGTTACTTTTATATTGAACCCTGGTGTTCACAGCTGCTTTCCCATACATCTGTACTGCCAGAGCCTGGCTTTTGATGGCTGGTTTCAGCCTGGCTTTTGGAGCCATGTTCTCAAAGACTTGGCGCGTCCACTCCATCTTCACGGACGTGAAATTGAACAAAAAGGTAACTTTAAATACCATCCGTATCTACCAGCATTGACTTCTCCGTATCAGCATTTGTAACGCCATGTTTGTTTACAGGTAATCAAGGATTATCAACTGTTCATGGTGGTGGGTGTTCTGCTGGCCATAGACCTTGCCATCATGACCACGTGGCAGATTTCAGACCCTTTCTACAGGGCAACCAAGCAGATGGAGCCGTATGTGAGTATCCAAGTCCTGTTATGATGCGAGGAATTATATTCTTTGTTTAGGCGATTATGTTGTGTTCAAAAATACCTATGATAAGGTGGTGAAGATCTAATCCCTTGTTCTATTGCAGCCACATCCTTCAAGCGAAGATATCGTCATAGTCCAAGAAAACGAGTACTGCCAGTCAGAAAGGATGACCATTTTCATCGGAATCATCTATGCTTACAAGGGTCTTTTGCTGGTATGTAGAAAGACTTCGTGCACATCGATAAAGATGGACCACTTCAGTGATTTTGAATCGCGATCATACCTACACTAAATGTTCCGTTTTTCAACTGTAGAAGTACTTACTGGAGTTAACGAGACACAAATACAGCAGATAGGATCTTTTGTTCCTTGATTTGATGATTGTTTTCAGGTTTTCGGAGCGTTCCTGGCGTGGGAAACCCGTCACGTCTCCATCCCAGCCCTCAACGACTCGAAGCACATTGGACTGTCAGTCTACAACGTCCTGATCATGTGCATCATGGGAGCGGCTATTGCCTTGGTGAGTTCATGTTTCGGTCTTCTGGTATTGGATGTTTGGTTTGATCTTATTTAGAATTTATATTATACTAGCTTTCCGCCCGCGGCTTCGCCCGCGTGGAATTTTGTCTGTCACAGAAAAACAATATCGCGCGCGTATTTGTTCACCGTTTAGACCTACCCTGGACTACGACAAACATTTTAAAACCAAAATCAGCTCAATCGGCCCAGCCGTTCTCGAGTTTTAGTCAAACTAACGAACATCAATTAATTTTTATTTATATAGATTTGTTATCTTTTCAGGTGTTATCAGATCACAAGGACGCTCTGTTCGTCCTAATTGCCATCTTCATAATATTCTGCACCACGGCTACACTGTGCTTGGTGTTTGTGCCAAAGGTATTGTATAATAACTTATTGTCATCTTGTATATCAATTGGAATAGTTTCTCTGTATAAATACAGTAAGCTATCTCTGTCCTCGTGTCTTATGAATTTATCCTCGTCTATATGAGAAAAATGCCACTCAGAATTGAACAAAACAATATAATTTGCTTCTAAAACAAGGTCATTTCGTCATTCTTCCAGCTCCTAGAACTCCGCCGCAACGGCCAACCAGGAGCAGCGCCCAGCAGGATCAGAGCCACTCTACGACCTGCCTCCACTCACGAGTGCAGGTCTCCAGGTCCTGAGCTCGAGAGGAGGTTGAAGGAACTAAGGCAGTACAACAATCGATATCGGCGCACGCTGCAGGCGAAGGAAAATGAACTACAGGTGAATTGCATGTTTAGTATTCTATTGCAAGAAATCTTGAACCTCTATGTCTACCGTAGAATGATAAAGACGTAATCATGCCCATAATAGACAGCAGATTATACATAATACACCTGTGTTAAAGCCACCTGTTATTACTCGAATTTTGCAGATGCTGCTTAGCAAACTTGGAAGTGATGCAGGCTCAGAATCTTCAACCCGGGACTCTAGATCTCCTGCAACACAGAGGACCAGGCTTCCAGTGCCTAAAGACAACATTAGCCATCCAGGTAACTAAATCAGAATGTTGTTCACTACCACTAATACACACACCACTAACCAGGGGGCGTAGTGTCGTAAAAAAGTGGCATTATGTTGTATGACGGATTTTACAGCGTCAGCGCCCCTAGCGGGAAAGTTTCAAGAACTAAAATCTTCATATATTTTTTCAACGCGCTCGCTAGTGACGACGTTAAACTTTGATGTAAACTCACACTAAGCCCTCAGAAGTAGTTAGAAGGAACTAAGCTATCAATTCAATGTTGCAGAAACCAGTGATATTACGTCAGTCTGCAGTCTCAGTGCCTCAGCTGGAGCAGAAGCGGAATACATCAACCTACAGAATCAACAATCTGCTGAAAAGTAAGTCTACTCATCATCACTTCTAACTTTCGAGTTCTTCATAAAGAAGAACCAAGTTCTTAACAATCTAAGGAAAAGTTTGCAATGCTAGTTAGTAGTGGTGGTAAGAGCTAAAACATAACCATCTTAACTCTCAAGTATCTTCTCATCTTCATAGGCCAAAGCCTTCAGCTCCTCCAGAACCATTGAAGGAACCACCTCCCAAAGAGCCAAAGAAGGAGCAAACCAAGAACGTTTCCTTCAAGAATCACTTGGACTACACCAGCCCACCTGCTTCAAAAGCTGTTCCTGAAAAGGATCAGTTGGCAAAACTGCCTTATGGGTGGACAGCTGAGGTGGTAAGAACTGAGGTACTTAATTAGCTTTTGAAGATTCCTTTCAAACAATTTACATCACATAAGAATGCAATTTTAATGTCCAAAATGCACCACATATTGGGTCGCTCACAACTCACAAATCACACAATGTATTCAAAATTATGCGCACTAATAATACCTTCACCCTTCAGGATAACGTAGAACCCACGTCCAAAATGTCCACCAAGATGTCGGAGCCTATCAAGGCCGAAACTAAAACCATATCCGCCCTGAAACCCAGCGACACCCCCACTGCCAAATCGATGCCTGCCAAAATCCAAGAGCCAATGTACACGAAAGCTGCAACTCCTAAAGTAAACAAGGTAACTGTCCAACATAACTGTTGATTTAAGTATATTTTGTAACAAAGGCCAGACCAGCCACCCAGAGCACATCTTTAAGCCATCTCTAGAGGATAGAGGATGATCCTTTCCTTTTTAATGGATACCCTTCTCGGTTTTGTGGTGGTTATCTGCGTATCGTATGGTGTTATTGTCTTAACTTGTATTATTTACATTTTAAGAGTGGGTTTTTCAATCAGGCGATTATAACGCACTTATGCATGCATGCGGGATAATATTGCAGCAGATAAGAAAGCGATATGACGTTATTCTGTGATTTACCAGACTCCAGAACTCCAAAAGAAGACCGTCAAGACCCAAGATTCCTTAACCAAGACGACTCCATCCAGGGATCATAAGTCTGCACCCCGAGGGCACAGGAGGATGTCCAGCCTCAGTCAGGGGGCTTTGCTGACTGACCTGATGCACGTGTCAGTAGACCAGGACGACCTCGAGCCTCCGCCTGGCTTGGAGAGGAAGGTCATAGGTGAGTTTAGTCATCCCATTCAAGATAAAAAGTTTCATTCATCTCCATCTTGGCAATAAAGGCCATTATGTCAAGTCAGTTTCTTTTCTCTGTGGTGAGACGAGGTTACGAGAAAGAGACTAGTCTCAAACTCAACATTTTATTTGCCATTAAGAGTAGAGTACGGGTACAGATGGAATACAGGAAACCTAAAAATATCTAAGTTTAAGGTTTTATTAATTACTTAGGTCCTTTTCAGGGCGCTTTATACACGTCCCAAATATGGCTTGCCCTACTACATCGGGACAACATAATGGGCTGGTGCTGAGAAGAAGTGGCGGAAGAAACTTAGTCACCATTTGTCAGCCTTATCAAATACGTAATTGGTTTAGGATTTAGGGTATTTTGTGTTAGAAAGACGAGGTTTGTTCACACCTTATTATCTTACAGGTCAAGAGAGAGATCCGCCTCCTCCATTGAAGCCGAAGGTAGAGCCAGAAGACATACTGGACACTGATCACGACTATTCCTCGTCAGAGAGGAGAAAATCATGTAAGTTTGATTTTACAGATTCCACATTACCTAGCCATAGTTTATTTGAGCTGACAAAATTCGCAATAGAAAAGACAACGGTAAGAATAGACTCGATAGGCTAAGAATGTTTATGATGCAAACGAAATCGTTAACAACAAAAACAACTTCGATAGTAGAAACTTTCGATTGCTGCTAAAATCAAGATACAATTTTCATGTAGGGTAGTTAAGAGAATCTTCACTGAAACTCATAACTCTTTCACTTTTCAACCCTCGTCGGTATTTATGCTGAATGACTGGCGTTCCCTTACAAGGCAGTATTGACTGATCGATTTCATTTCAGGCCAAAGAAAAGATTCAGAGCGGAAAAAGAAAGAAAACTTCATTGTGGTGCAAAGTGACCTCTGGGACACGAATACCTTCCAGTATACATGCCAGAAGACTCCACCACGTAAGCATTAAGAATAATATTATAGTGTGGACTTGACTTCGGATATAGGTATCTAGTATCTACCTATGTCCCCAGCCCCCCCTAGACAAGTAGCAAAACGTGACGGTTGTTATTTCGAAAACCCTTCGCTCTAACACGGCGATTTCTAAAATTACCTACAACTGTAACGTTTTGTACTCATAGGTATTTTTGGGAGGCTTGTAATCTAGCTTTAGCATATTAGGGTACTGATCATCATAAACGAAGCATAAACGTTAATTTAATAAAAATAAAAACAATGACAATAAAATGTAGCGTTAGCTAGCTGGCCACTAATGATTTGAATAAAAAAAGTCTTGCCTGCTATAGATAGTCTAGGACTCTAGACATTCTGGCACTGGCTGGTGAAGAAGTGAAGAACGAAGAGATTGAAGAGAAGATCAGAAGAGAAAAAAAATCTGCATTGTGATTTTGAATTAACGTGAAAGAAAGAGATGGGTATAGTGCTATTTGTAGAGCGCTATTTCATTCACACAAATGTTGCCAGAAAATTATTATACTTTCTACCATCCATATCATTAAACGATTAAAAATCTTATTATTGTTATTAATCTGAATACTAACATTACCTAAACAACTTACAGCAGTTACTACGAGTCACCACCATTCTCCGATGCAACGAAGTGTATCAGAAAAAAGTCGACAGCAACCTTCTCCACATCATCACAGGTTTATTTCAATAACTAATTTTCAGTAGTTTCTTTTAAAATAATTTTACACGTACCATTTTTTTGTCTCCAGAGCGTGTTTTTCCTTACATAATCAACAAAATTGCCTACAAAAATTGTTGAATGTTGACATGTTTTTTGTTGATTGTGTAGGGCAAAACACGCGCTGGAGACCCGGCATAAAACATAAATCTGCTTACAAATTGTATTTTATTTTGGGCTTAAAGGAATGGTGTATTTAACATTATTTTTTTGTTTCAGAGAATCTGACACAAGAAGTATGGAAAGAAGAGCTTCTAATGCTTCAATAAATTATGGTATGTATCATGGAATTTCTAGTTAAGTAGAATTTCTATATTAATTTATCATTTGAAAAAATCTGCTATAGCCTAGCTAGATTATATGCAACTAAATTTATCATTATTATTTACTTATGGGTCTTTTTCTGCAATACTGAAATAATTTATCTTTCAGCTGGTACAACACGAGGTGGCACTCCTGAAGGTTATCGAGAAGCAGAAACCCTTAGAATGACAGATCGTTTAGCAAAAGTAAGCGATAAAATATAGTTGGGGTTGGGGCAATTAAGGTATTTTGTAATACTTTATTTTTAAACTGGTCGTTTTATTTTTACAGCGCCGAGGTTCTGAATTCCCACAGCCAGTGAGCACCCCACCACATCAAAGTCAAGCCAAGAGAAGGCAATCTTCAGCTCAAGTATGTGAATTAATAGTCATACGACATTTTTGTTCTAAATGTTAAAATTTCTTTTACTGTAAACTTATTTATATTTTCTTAATTTTAGGTAAGGCCTTACCAAGAAGAACGAATAGAAAAAACAGAAACACCGCGAAGACATGATGATATTCCAAGAAAGCCTCTTCCTGAAGTTCCACAGGAAAATGATTCTTATAAACCAGACCCTGACACTATCAGGGTAACAAAAAGTCAAGATTCTCCTGCAAAGAGGTTAAGGCAAGAAGCTGAGCCCTTGAAAAGGGCTAAAGGGGTTGGTGACTCTCCTAGGTTAACGCAAGCATCACATCAACCCAGGCCGGATCATCATAAGAGTAGTCCAAATGTAGCATCTAGACACAAAACAGGTATGGATATCGTTCATTAATGACTTTTTTAAGTAAGTTTAAGTTTAAATCAGCATTTTGTAACAAATTCTTTGTTCCCAGGTTCTCCAAATAATCGCGAAGAACGCAAGTCCGCCACTTACAGCAGAGGAGACTCTAAGCGCCAAGAGTCTGTGGAGCAGCGTAAGATGTATACCGCGAGTTCAGAGTCTGAACTGTTTGAATGCGCAATTTTACCCATCTTTCACAAACTACTTACTGAAAGGCACAAAAGTCAGCCACACGGTCTCAATCTTACTTATGGTGTCAGTTGTCCGAATATTTCGATAAAGTGCGATATAGTAGAGTATTTGTAAAAGTGTGAATATTTTAGGACAATTACGAACTTTGTTGAGGATTGTTGTTACTAATGTGAAACCTGCGATGTAATGAAATGCAACAGTGAGTAGTGCCTGCATAGTACTTACTTAATGTGCACTCACTAAGTACAAGCTAAAGCCAGGTGGCCTAATCAACATAATTGTTTGATTATTTGTTGTAATTTACCGAGATTAGGTTGTCGTAGCATTTACTTAAACTGTTTTTTTTTTTGCGAGATCTACCACTGCTATGTATCATGCGATAAATTCAAAGTTAGTCCCATTACTGTTAGTATTGATGTGTAAATTCAATAAATTCATTATGAATTAGGTAATATTTAGATGAATTTGTAAAAGAAATGTACGTATATTTAAGTAAATAATTCAACGACAAGTTCGCTCACGGGTCTTTAATAGTAATTGTAAAAAGTAAATTATGTAACTTATTACATACCTCCTACCTTTTTTCATACATCGAATGTGGGTAGTGCACAAAATACTTGTTTTATGTAACTAAACGCACATTAATTTCAGAATGTTAAAAAATTGTACAAACACAACAACAGAAACACTTTTTAACTAAGAAGTGGAACGAAATTAATTATCAACTGTCATTGTGGTATTGCCTATTTATTAAAAAAAAATTGTCTGTCAATTAATCCGTCTAATTTTAATTGAAAAAAAAAAACAACAAAGTTAATCAGTGCAGTGCATGAAACGCTAACTAGAGAGTTATAATAATCACTAAACTACTTAGTCGAAGTTGATCTTACTTTATTTTAAAATACCTAACTGTAATGTTTTTTACATTTTAAAGCACGGTAACTATACTGTCCTTTTATTTACCTACTTATGTGATAATAATCTAGTCATTAGTTTTTAATGTGTTCAATGTATTTTTTAAATCACATCCTTCTATAGAAAAGGACATTATTCAAAACCCTAATGCGATTCAATACCAATAAAATTTGTTAAGGTACCTCTTATGAAAAATGTATTTATTTCATGTCTAATTGCACGTAATTTAAAGACTTATAGAAATTAAGATTATTAAGATTTTAAATTAATATTAATAAATTTATTACAAAAAAAAAATGTTTTATTTTAACACCTACAAGGTAAAGTAAGTGTCAGCGCAACAAACATAAACAACACTGCGTGCGTGGCGCCCTACGCGCTTCAGCAACAGTCCATAAAAAAACGATAAGACAAGAAAAACCGGCCAAGTGCGAGTCGGGCTCGCGCACAAAGGGTTCCGTAGCAGCAAATATAATAAACTTATTATGACAGTTTAATCAACCTATCTCAAAAACTATAAGAGATACTTTGATCAAACCAAAAATCGTTGAAAGAGTTAATTAGCATGCATCACCTCTATTTTTTTTAGAATTTTATACCCCGTAGTTATAAAAATAGAGGGGGGGGGACATACTTTTTACGACTTTGAGAGCTGATATCTCAAAAACCGTTCACTTTAAGAAAAATGTTTTTTAGAAAACTTTATATCATTTTAAAAGACCTTTCCATTGATACCCCACACGGGTATGTACATCGAAAAAAAATTTTCATCCCTCAGTTACATGTATGGGGGGCCCCACCCCCAATTCTTTTTTTTACTATTTAGTGTCATAATTTTGTAGCGGTTCATACAACACATATTCCCATCAAATTTCATCACTGTAGTACTTATAGTTTCCGAGTAAATCGGCTGTGACAGACGGACAGACGGACAGACGGACAGACGGACAGACGGACAGACGGACAGACGGACAGACGGACATGACGAAACTATAAGGGTTCCGTTTTTGCCATTTTGGCTACGGAACCCTAAAAAGACGAAATATATTTGCTTGTGTTTGATGGCTCAACTTCCATAACAGACTGTGGCTCATCAACTCTTGCTGCACAAAGTGGGCAACCTGTGACTATAATAGTAGTAGTAGTAGTTAGTTACTAATAAAACTACTAAGGCTGATGAAATATTGTCACTGGCAACATTTTATCTTTAAAAATGTCAAACAATAGGGATGTTTGTAGTATTGTACTAGGTGAAATAAAAAATAACTGTACAGTACCAGCCTCCTTAGGTAAGTGGTAGAAAGTGACAGTTGAGATTTCGGAAAGGTTTTACAGCGTTTTTTGTATGCATATGGAATTACTTCGCCCTCTCTGTCTGAATCTCGAATTCATTTAGGGATTCGATTTTCAGAGCGATCACTATTTGCCTTGTATCTAAGGAAGAAAGTAAAGGATGCACTATGCCGCCATACATACATGACCACAAGTTATTAAGTTTATATGTAAATATAAGGTCACCTCCAAAAGACAGACGAGATTTAAGGGACAAATAAAACATCTTAAATTAATTCGTTTTAGATAACACAACCATATTTTTAAAATGCTAGTTTTCGAGATAGTTGATGTTATGTCGAGTGAATCCGAAGTACTCAGTGCGGTACGGAGGCATGGCATTGATCGTGCCAGACAGTGCATCCGTGTACAAGGACGTCACGTCCAGCAGCTTATGTAAATAATGTGAAAATGACAGAGAGGGTTTAAAAATAAAAATATCACATTTAGTTTGTTAGGAAAAGTAAAAACAGAAACTAGCCTATATTTTTTAGTTTTAATGCTAGGGTCCAATTTTTTCAATATAATTAGATGCCCTATTAAAATTTCGTCTGTCTTTTGGAGGTGACCTTATATAATAAATAATAAATGTATTTATTTCGGACCAGAATAATCCATATTAATTTGTGTTAGTAACAGTCACAGTGTACATTAAAAATAATAATGTTGATTTAGTATCTTTTGAACTTAGGGTTTGAGTCCATAAATATTGGATTTCAGACGTGCCACTTTTATTTATTATGATTGCATAAACAAAATGTTGAAATCGTGTTTCACACCATGTCTCAACTCAATAACGATAAAAAATATAACTGTGACTAGTTCACAGGTATTTTTATTCATTATCACAGCTGTACAGGTATCTTATAGGAACAGTGTGGGCACAACTCTAATCCAGTTAGTATTTTTCTGGGTCTCTCACTGTTCGGTTGTGTTATTTATTATTTTGTGGTTTTTGTGTGATTTCTGTGTTATTTGTGTTTATTATCTCATGTAGATAGGTGCATAAACCAGCAAAATGCCGGTCTTTCACACGAAGATCATTGAGAGTATATTGGAGCCTGTAGCTCAACAGGTAAGTTTGCAATTATTTATAGCTTTTTGGTGTTCTAATTTTCTCGTGTAGGTGTGAGGTTTTAGGATTATTGTTTACTGTGGATGCTGGCTACGTTATCGGGTATTATGTCATCTTTCCGCGGGTTAAGGCGAGGTAAAATTACCATATTTGGTGGAATCGGCCGGCCGTGGCGTTTGCGATAACCTTGCAAGCCTTTCCTAGGGCATAACTTGATTTGACTGCACTTATTCTTAGTCATATCTCGTAAGATGACTGTCCAGCCCCTATGTGAGTGTCATTGACGCTAATGAATTATTTACTGACTTCATTAGAATATTTAATGACTCACCAAAAATCCTATAAATTCGGTCTGTTTCTTGCCATACTGCATTACGCGATTGGTCGAAAAGTTTACCAATTGGAATTATCAAAAAGTATTTTTTTAGACAGGCTATGACACATTTTTTTATTATATTATTAATATTAGTAAATTCCCAACAATACCCTTCTTTATTAATGCTTATTATTATGATGTCTAGTTAGATTTAGAGCTTAGATAAATAAAATATTTGCTAATCAGATTAATTATTAAGTCGTTATGTGAACCATATTTTATGCCTTTGTGATACAGATACATATGTTTTCCACCATTTTATTAGTGTTAGTTCTCACAATAGACGCTTGAAGCAAGAAATGTGGCCCACTTTTTTGTTTACTATTGTCTCCTACTTGAATCACCTTTCACTTTGCTACAAACAGGATAGGATTTGCCATGCTGATATAATTTTAAACCAAAATAATAACAGCTATTACCACAACCTTAGCTTACCTTAGTTGCACTTGAATTTGATTTTTTAAATTGATTTGTTGTTGATGTCCTTACCCGTCCAAATACCAATTATCAAGAAACAATAGAAAACAATTATTACCACTGTCACATTTGACCACTTAGGGTTCAAGGAGTTAAAAATAAATAAATAAAACGATATCATTAAAAATAAAATTTTACTTGAATAAAGTTTTGTAAAATGGAGACTTCAAATTAATAAGAGTTGACCTTAGATTAATAAAACCTAGATAGATAGTCAGTGCACGAAAGGTGAGGCAGTTTTTAGGGAGCCGGCACGGCTTACCCGTAAACGTCACATGAACTGTCAAAGTGAAAAATTGGTAAACACGTCCGACGAATTTTAATTATTAAAACGGTTTATGCTGTGAAAGGGTGTCTAAAATACATCAGAAAAACAAAAGAAAGTGACCAGTGTTACATTTCATAAGTAAGTACTACGATTCGACGCGTATTTTGCTTGAATTTGGCATTCAAAAATTAAATACGGGAATGATACCAGTAACAAGAAAATTTATTTCCCAATTGTTCGCCGTACAAATACACTTCCTTTTTTATGAAATCGAGACTTTTAAGTCGATTTATCTTATTGTTATTAGGTAGGTACTTTGAATTCAATAAATAAGTAAGTACATGATGCGTTTTGTTTTTGTTAATTATAAAATTATTAAAAATGTATTAAAAATTTCCCTACTTTCGGGAAAATCGCCTTCACTGTCTACACTCCCCAACAAAATTGACACTAATGACATAAGGTTTTTGCCTCACTCTTGACGAAGCGTTTGTATGAAGACTATCCATCTAGGTTTTATTAATCTAAGGAGATTACCCATTCTTTCTGTAGAATAATGTTAGGTACATATTATATTGTTAAGTAAACAGTATAATGTTGGTTTTGTATCAATTAAAACTTAAATTGTACTTATCATTTGATACCAATTTAAATAAATAACAATAATTATTCCCTTTATTGACAGAACAGGCCCCAAATATTTAAGAGTCACACTCATCAAACAAAATATAATGTAGAGACAGTTAAATGGTTATTTAAATGGTTGAATTCAATTAAATGGGTTCATTATGCTATTAATTAAAAGCCATTCACCGTGAAATGAAGACATAATTCGTACATGAAGTCATGCCGAGCACAATGGACAATGGGATAACTGAACCGGGGATTATTGGGGTTCAACGTCTTGAGTGATCGGTGACAGGTTTATAAAGTGTTCGGAATAGATCCGGAACACTGGATAGAGATTTTCTAAAATGATCACCCAAGTGATCAAAAATATCCTAATGGACTGTAAGTGACACTTTGGTGTCCATTGATCACCAATGGATAAGAAGTCCACTTTGATCACCTACAACCCTTCTTCTTATTCGTTACGGTCTTGGCAGAGTGGTTGTGGTCACGTTGAGGCGTTGTTCACATCGATTGTAGAGGCGGATACAACTCTCCGCACGATCTCCCTCCAACCTACAACCCTAGGTGATCTCATCTATCGGTGATCAAAGGACACTAAAGTGTCAACTGGAGTCATCATATGTTTTTGCTACTTTAGACCAAACAAGAAATTACAAGAAATGTTAAGGTACAATTTTAAAACAAGCTTGCAATGTCCTACAAAACTTCCATCTGGCAAACCTAAGTATTTCACAGGAGCGCAGTAGCCAAACATGGTGAATAATTGCAAATTTTGCGATCGCTGTTATGCCGCGCTACCCATTGATAAATCATTTCTGCGTCGAGCTTCCTAAAAGCGACTCGATCGCTGCGTTTGGCATTTTTAAGTTTGCGGTATGGAATGTGTGGCTGCTGCGGAAAAGCGGCTAAAACGCCGATCGCCGAAGCTAAAAGCAGCATGTGTGCTTAGAGCTGTTGTCGCCTCAAGTCGGAATACTGGCCGTTACAATCCGGCTGTGTCAGTGTCAAGATAAACGTGTGTTTCTGTTGACATGGGGCTCGAACCAGCGCTCCTTGGATCTCGAAAGGGCCAGTCCGACTAGGGTTGCCAGGTCCTAAAACACAAAAGCCAGACTCTGTGCTTCATTTGGCCGGACATTTTACCCTAAAAGCCGGACATGTCACGGGGGGTGCAATTAGTGACATAGCTTACGAGTGAATTCTATCATCATCGGTTGCCCAACATCCTGATGCGTGCGCTTAATATTATTCTGTAGCTCGACTTTCGCCTGGCGCGGCAACCACATTAAAAGCCTAACAAAAGCCGGGCAGGCCGAACAAGACAATTTTGGCCGGACACGACCGTAAAAAGCCAAACTGAACATCGGCTTTGGCCGGACACCTGGCAACCCTAAGTCCGACACCATTGGGCTATTGGTTTGCTGAACCAAGTTGGCGGAAGACTGGCGGTTCCATCCCGACTGTGCCAGTGCCGTGTGAGCCGTGGCTGAAGTTTGGCAAACTGGCGGCTCGCGAGTCTGCGGACCATCAGTGTCACGGCCAGCCGTTAGTCACAGTGTAATGCTCTGTAATGTGGGAAAATATTGCTTAAATAACACGGAGATACATGTGAATGTGTTTTACACACCTTGTAGCTTATTACTGGGAAGTAAGGTTCAAAACTAAATAGAATTGTATCTGTTCCTGTAAGCCTGACTGTATCCAATGTAGGTTTTCCTGGGTGTAATGAATACTACGGGTAGTAAACACGCAACTATTGTTCTGTTTATGTGCTTTCACGTGATTGTTAAAAAGAGGGGTGTTCACATCACATGGAAAAAGTCCTCCGCCTGGACATGAGCTCCCCTGGCCTACCTGGAAGTCTTTAAATAGACTTCGGACGCAGGTCGGCCGTAGTAAGGACAATCTGTTCAGGTGGGGATTCTTGGATGGCTCAAACTTGGAGTGCACGTGTGGTTTTGTTCCCCAGTCGACGAAGCACATGATGCGTGCCCAAACAACTGCACGCAGGAAGATTTAATGAAGGCTACTGACAACGCCATTCTTGTGGCGGAGTTTTGGGCTGACGCTAAAGTCCTCATCCTCAATGACTATAAATTGACACCATTATTGTAGGTCATTATTAGAGTTCTATAAAATTGGCATTGAGACCTTAATTGCTCATAAATTCTCAGAACCGCATTCATTTTTAAGGAAAATAAAATATGATTCATTCACGCAAGCTATTAGAACTGCTGTAAGCTGTTTTGGCAGTTCCGAAAACATTAAGCTTCACTGTCTCGTAATTCAATTAATTACGCCACTGGCTTACCCCAATTGTTTTTAAAGCTCAGCCCATTATTTGTCTCTAATGGTCACACAGTCGTGTATGTTGAGGCAAGGTCAATAGAGAGTTATGCCGTGTAACTAACTGCCATTAGACATGGTCAGTTGACACTGGCGAGCTACCATCAACCCACACGGTTCCATTTTGAAAGCTGTGACGCTAAACTTTTATTGGCTACTCGTTATTATTACGAACCACCAGTGTACCCTCTAGCTCTAGGTTCCTACGGTAGCTGAAAAAGTTTCCGTCTATCTAAACCAGTAGTTCTTAACCGGTGGTCCGCGGACCACTGGTGGTCCCTGAAGGTATTCCAAGTGGTCCACGAAGACATCGTAACGTGACGTGATGAGTCGAGTCAACACAATGCAAACGGCGCACAGTGGGCGAGAAATCGATCTCCCCTTTCATAGGATTTCGAAAAAAAAAAGTGGTCCCTGACAAGACAGAAACGGTCCCTCGTGATTTAAAGGTTAAGAACCACTGATCTAAACTAACTAAACCACTACGAGGCCAAGTATTTATGTAGTTTCGTGTTTGCAAATACATACTAACATTTTCATTAGTTATCTTGCATCAGCAGCACAGCATTTTGACTTCTATCACTCAGCAAAATTCTTTGTCTGTATCAAAAAATGGATTCATGAAATACATCACTATCCCCTATCCTTAAGCTAAAAGTGACTGAGTTGTTCCGCCACTTCTTCTCAGCCCTTAATTATGTTGTCCCGAAGTAGTGGTAGGGCAAGCTATACATATTCCGATGGCACACTAATTCACTTAATCTCAGTTAAAAGTGATAAAGCCCAGTTCCATCAGATTGACTACAGTTCTATACATAGCTAGGTAATTAGGGCAGGTGGGCAGCCTCGCAGCATCCGCCTGGTTGTGAAATGTCTTGCTATTTTTAAAGACGACATCGACGGCCCTACGACACTGGGAAGGTCACAGTGTGTTTACAAGACGGATCTCGTTCCCATGTTATTAAAAAAGTTGTTAAACAAAATAAAAATTAGTATTTTACTCCGGGAGTGTGCTATGGTGAATTAGCATGCAAACTTTGATACTGCTGCCAAAATCTTAAGCCTGGTAGCTTCTTATAATAAGAGTCTTGATTCTCTTCAGGTATTTGGATCTGAGCACGTAATGCCCTCGAAAGCACGTAATCGTATTTATTTTCATACAATGAACAATCGGACCTGTAATGTCTTTATCAAAGTTCACCTCACGGAGGTTTTATTTTTGAGTGTTATGATTGGTCTCAAATTTTGTAAAATGGAAAACAGATGGGTTGTATTATAAGACATCTGAAGGTTACATCAACTACGTTTTTATGACGAATGTTGATTAATGAATGTGACCCATCACTTTGGCATAATGACGAGTGGGACAGACCTTGCCAATTGAAGCAATTTTAAAATAGTAATCTAGACCGACTGCATTCGGACGCATGCATTAAAGAAGCTAGAGAAGAAGGAAGAGCTCCCAAGAAAAAATTGGAAATGGCAATGTTCTAACCCCCTTACTAATAAAACTTAACTGCACACTCGTTGAACAGTGCTTTAAAGTGACTTTTAGAATGGAAATGCCATTTTAAAACAGTGTTCAACAACTGTATAACTTTTTATTAGTAAGGGGGTAAGTATGGATGTAGTGAAGATGTAACTTCAAGTCTGCCTTCCTTATCATCATGACATGAGAACTGGTCAAGTTGTTCTACACATGAAGGGGAGTTGAATGAGGTTTTGCCGAACAGTAGAATTTGGTTGATGGCTAGTTGTCTAGACCTAGGCACTCCCACTGAAAACAGCGACGTGGCTGTGCTCTTAACTAAGCGTGTCTCTACTTCCTGTAGCAATTTCCATCGCTGCCAAAAAAATCTAATTCTAACAACGTATCATGGTTCTGTTGTACTTGCTTGATAGAAACGAATAAATTAACATTTTTATCGACTTCATCTAAACACCATGGAACTACTGCTAGCTATAAATAAGCTACTAACATTAATCGTTTCCAAGTCTATTCAATACATCAACAGCATAAACAAGCCAAGATCACGGCGTTGGTTTAGCTGACGTCCACTTTTCTTTGATGTTGTTTCTTGGTAGGGCAACTAATTTAGTTCGCCATCTGATAAATTTCAAAAGGGCAGGGCCTGATATAGTTAGTGCATGTTTGCAGACGCTTATCTCTATAGACGCCGTATTTGTGTATACAACCAAACTGTGGAATGGACTGACGTCTGCGGTGTTTCCGAACGGATACGACCTGCAAGCTTTCAAGAAGAGAGCGTATCTTCACCTTAAAGGCCGGCAAGTGCAACGCACCTGTAACGCCCCTGGGACTGCAGGTGTCTATGGGCGACGGTAATCACTTACCATCAGGTGATCCGTCTGCTCGTTTGCCTCCTGTCATATAAAAAAGAGGCAAGCTTTTTGCTGGCCGATAGTCGAGCTGGTAATCAGTATGAACAAGTTAGAAGAACCAACGATCTGATGAAGGTCGCTGGAAGTATCTGGATGCGGGCAGCGCAGGATCGGTCGTTCTGGAACTCCTCCAAGGAGGTATTTTTCCAGTCTTTTCCACATTACCGATTTGGTATCGCCCGATTCCTCAGAAGCCGACCAAACTATTTTCCGACTAAAAATCGAGTCTGCGGGGAGTATAACGCTGCTAGGTAGAGATCCTATCTTCTAAATAAGTAGTTGCAATGCAATGAGTCATAATATTATTTACGTTGCGAGTTAAGAAGTCATTCACATGAAATTTAATCAAGTCGAAATAGTGGATGAAAGCTAGAGCGCGTGAAAGTGATTTGTAAAAGCGGTTGGCTGTCGAATGTAAGCTTGACAGATGCATCTGTAATCTGTATGGATGCGGGTGGAATACTTAAATTAGCAGGATGATGTTTATGGTGTTGCAATGTCGATTGTTTGATTGTGGCACGTTTGGTTAGGGCCACTTGCCACTTCGGCTGTTGGAATTTATTTACAAAATAGCACATTCTTCTGGAAAAGATCGCTTCATAGCGATAAGACCGCCTAATTGTACTTTATGTGTTCCTTTTCTTTCTGTTTTTTTTATCTGGTGTGCAATAAAGAGTATTTATTATTATTATTATTAAATATTCTTTTAATGAATAAGTTTTATGAAATACTAGTTTTCCGCCCGCGGCTTCGCCCGTGTGAGATTTTGTTTTAGAAAGCCGGGATAAAAACTATCCCATGCCCTTTCCCGGGACTCAAACTATCTCTATGCCAAATTTCATCAAAATCGGTTCAGTGGTTAAGGCGTGAAAGCGACACAAACAGATAGAGTTACTTTCGCATTTATATTTTTTTTATATTGGTAGGATAAAATAAAATGGCTTGATCATCATCGTCATTTCAGCCACAGGACGTCCACTGCTGAACATAGGCCTCCCCCAATGATTTTCAGATCGACCAGTTGGTAGTGGCCAATATCCAGCGCCTTCCTGCGGCCTTTAAAAATCTTAATTCGCTTGATTGCTTTGAAAATGCCTTGGTACACTATAGTATTTTTATTCGATGCTCTGTCTACATAGACGAGTAGTCTGCGAATACCTTTGCAGTTATTTCGAGGCGCGAATGTGCAGCAATGAATGTTTGATGGTATCCCCGCTGGACTCGGCGTTATTGACTTATCGGGCTATCTATAGACTCCGATTCCGACTTTGCTGAGGCTCGAACTTTGGTTCGGTTTGTGTGGACTGTAGCGAGTCGCTACAGCTACTAGCGACCCTTGAGTCAGATATGAGCCGCCGTAATGGGCTTCTGATGTTATATCAGGCCAATTTTGATCTTTGTCAACGGAAAATTAAGACAATTCAAGCCGTATTAATATTCAAATTGTTTTTAGTGGCAATATTTTGTAGATGTGCTCCTAAACCACCAAAATACCAAATTCATTACAACGACAATTAGGCATTCATAAGCACTTTCTCAGTCATCTAAACTGTTACGAATGCTCTTAATCACTATGATGAATCAGGGCATTTACATTAAAAGTCTTTAACATTCAATTAATTGAAACTAACTTTTCCACTTGCAGCATTCAAACATTTCAAGATAGACGCTTTGATTAATTTACTAATATCAGTTGTTTACTTACCAAATTCCTATTAACTAAGGTCATCAAGTCTTCAAAGACAATCCTCGTAAAAAGGCATTTGGTCACGCTAAAAGTGTTGCCACATGTTATATTATTGAAATATTTCTATTTTCGCGCGCTGACTCACGATTGTTACTGGCCGGTTGTTTGTTGCCATTTAGTGTTGCGATCATAACGATTAAAAATAAATTCGCTTCTATTGTCGTTCAAACTTCGGTCGGCTAAAAGATCGTAGATTTATTGAAAACGCTGGTGTTATTAATTAATTGTGACTGCAACTGCTAATTTAAGCTGAAAATTACTCATGATCGCTAGAATAACTGATTCATACACTGACCTATGGTTACTTAGTAAATAAGATCAGTGTGTTTACATTGAGAGAGTGAACTTGGAATTTTAAGTTTCGCCTTCTTCTTCATATTGCTACAACCTTTCGGCCTGATCATCACTTTCCTTCAGGTGAGATGCAGGCCAAGAACATCTCCGTTATGAGTACGGGACTATTCCAACCGTTCCCACCACACAGCTTAATGTTGCGCTGTTGGTAGAGCAACTAGCAAGTCAGTTCTTCAAGTCTATCGGTGAATGCCCATCACTAGCTGCCAAGTTCTCAGTTCGCGCCTTAATTTAAAAATGGAACTGTTACGTTGGAGTTTCGCAATCGTTTGTTTCCGCTCGTTTACGGCAGGTGGTATTGAACATGAGGTTTATTTTCAAATGCTTTGTGCTTTCGCCGGTTCATGATATAAAATGATTCAAGTCGCTCTGACGAACCACTGAACTTTCTATGGCCCTGGTTATTTTTTATAACCTATCTGAAATAATGGAGAATTGGAGGGATCACTGAGGCAGTTGATTTGACTTTTACAGCCGATTTCATCGATATCTTACTCATAAGACATGTGTAAAGTAAACTTTCAATAACTTTAAAAAAAACGGGTTAAACGTGAGATGTTATTTTTGAACAGAGGTTTTAAAACAATGTTGCTCTTTCTCTGTTTATGAGCCGTATAAAAAATTAATGTAGTTTTATTACATAAACTTGTTATGTGAGTTGCCTATTTGTAAGTCTTGACCTTAGCATTTGACCTTAACCATTAAAACCTACAAAATAAGTCCTAAACCCTCGTTTCTCATTCCATTTTTCCTTTTATGAAATTCTCAGATAATGTAGCTCCAAGCTCATAACTTAATATTATGTACGAGCCAGGGGAGTTACTCCGAAAAACGTTATTCGAAGTTTCGAATGTTGCCGTCCCTTTCACGCAAACCGAGATGCCGGCATGAGCGACGGTGACAGATAGATCCGAAACTACGTGAACAGCATTTCGGAGTAGACCTCCAGGCCTAGGTTTTAGGTCACGGCCGGAGCGCAAGGTCGTATACAGCTTAGATCTTCTGGAGTGCCTACGTAATAAATATTCCTGGAACTCAATAATATCTGTAATGGGAATTCAGACTTTATGTGAAAATATATAGTAACTTGGATCTTTATTCGGCAGGTTTTATATTAACAGTCTATTTGTTGGGGTTTTGGTACTTTTGGTAAAGACCTATCGTAAAAAATAACATTCAAGTATGGATAAAATCTTTCTTTATTCTTTGGAATTAAGTGAGATGATGCTAAGAGCTTTCTCGTTGTGGATAAGAAAAAAGTTTTACTGGTTTTACTTGTGATTAGTCCAAATATTGAAATTCAAACTAACACTGGCTTGCATCTAAGTTTGACTTAACATTATAGAGAAAATATAGAAATAATAATAATAATACAGTCTTAATCGGGATTTCCAAGGAAAAATCCAAAAAATTATAATAGCTTACTCAGTGATTTCGGGAGGCAATATTTTTCTTTCTTCTTGTTAATTTAAATGTTGCTTTTTGGTATGACAGCTACACTTATAAGGTAAACATAAAAGCCTTAACTGCTTCCAAAGTCAATCTGAAGGATTTATGTGACATAATGACATCACAACAATGTAAACGGTTTAAGACTTTTCCCTTCGGAAATGAAGTCATACTGGTAATACGTCATACTATACATATTCGTTGGAAAATAGCCCCTAATACAACCTTATAAGATACAAACATTGTTTGGGTTGATATGCTGTCATCTGTACATAAAGGTTTCTCGTTATCCTTCGATAAGTAAATTGGCGTCGAGATAAAATATAACAAGAGATAAGATGAACCGTAATAATACATAACAGATTATGTTATTTCATGTAAAAGCTTACATAAGTATCTAGACTAGAGATATCGTAATATTGATTCAATCTCTAGCTCTACAATATTTTTTACAAATTTTAATAGGAAATAGAGTTGATGATGTAGTATGTAAAGATTGTTTAACCCTTAATTAGTCGCATGGGGTCAAAGCATTTTCGGATTCAAAAATGAAGCACTTGGCGCGGCCCGATTTTCTCCGCGCCCCCAGTAGCTTCATAAAACACGTCTTAGTTTGTATTTTGATAGTGACTAATTCACGGGAGTGGAAGGATGCGTCGCTGCGCTCTTGAGTGGTGACCCCATGCGAGTAATTACGTAACTTTTTTGGAAGTGGTAAGTTTTTTGTTTTATGTATTTATTTTGTGTATTATGAATAATATTTGTGTTATTGTTGTATATTCATTTAATAAATGTTTGTTATATATGTGTTTTTACAGCTCTAAACAATAAAAATATTGATAAATTCAGTTTTACTACTACTTTGTCTTTTTTTTTTTCAGAGTTAGTAGAGATAGGAAAAAATAGCAAATTGTGCAATGGTTGGAAGATGTTTCTGATGAAGAAGAAGTTGGAGGGTCGAGTTCTGAGCCAGAGTTAGATGAAATAACAAAAAGTGATCATGATAGCGCTAATGAGATCGAGCAATCCTCCGCACAATCAAGTGAATCGAAAATGCAAGAAATGTACAAGATTTGTGTGCAATGATCACTCTGAAATATACTGTCAACAGTGTAACAAGAATGATTCCGAGAGTTCCTAAAAAATACTAATATTACCTATGATCTCAGTATACCTAAGTACAAATTGTTAATTATTGACAATTATTTTAATTTAGCTTGTTTTTGTATAATTAGTGAGAAATTCATGTTATTACCTATAGACATTAAATAATAAATAAAGCATTTTTATAATAATATAGTTCATTTACTTATAAAATTTCAGTATGTATTAAAAACTACTCATACAATTTGGGGTCATCTGTGACCCCATGCGAGCAGTTATGTAAGATTCTTTATGCGCGTAATTAAGGGTTAAGAATACTTATTGTTGTTACGTTTTTATCCACAATGGAGGTCTTGGCCTGAATCTCAAGTGATGGAAAATGATGATCAGGCTGAAAGTGGAAGCGAGCTTCACCCGGAATCCTCACAGAGGAACTGGTTATCTTACCTCCAACTTCCGAAAAAACAATGCTGTTAACATTGTTATTATGGTGACAGACTTAGAAGATGGTGGTAGCCAGCTTCTAGATACTAACTTTTCATAGTCAAGTTTTTCTTTGACCCTAGCTACAAGATTGTCTGATTTGAATGGTTCCGACTTTTGCAAATATGTATATTGAGCTCTATCAAAGCTAAAGCATCTAATAAAGTCGATATGAAGCAATATTTTTTTCCATTTATGAAACGACAAGTACTTCTCGACGGCCTTTTCACCTACGTCGCTTGTTGCCGTGGGCGGCGACCATATGGCCGAAGCATTTGAATGGGATTTGCACGTATTAGGATGGAGCTGATATATTTTGTATAATTTATGGGCAATGGCATATCGGATTATACAGTTTTGTTGCAGAATCGCACCCATTACTACAATGACAATAAGGGGTTGATGTTCCGCCATCTGTACCTCGAATTTACTTTTTTAGTTTCTTGCAATCGCTCGAGAATTTAGTTTTCTAGAGATAGTTTATTTTCAAATTGAAGCACAAAGGTAACGTTTTTAATTTGACTTTGGGTCAATCCTTTGACTTCCTTTGCTTCGCTTTCCAAAGAATCTTTTTTTTAAGTTTGTTATTGTTGTATAAGTTTTACAATATCTTTTTCTAGTTCGTTTGAGATCCTACATCGATTGATTGATATCCAAATATTGGCAAATCAAACATAATTTCACATGATAGAGTCATAAAGCTGGTTTTATGTCGATGACATCATGAAGGATCTAGTAATTTACTTAGTGGAGACGGAAATGTGATGCGTGTCAAAAATTGGGTCAAAGATAAATGTGGAATAACAGATAAATCCGTGACTTTAACCAACATAATAAAACGTACTGACTGATGCTCAGGAAAAAGACACTAACGTTTAGTTACAAGCATTAAATTGGAATTGGAATAGCATCAAACAAACGTTTTGCTGTAGCATTTGCAAAGAATTCCAAACAAAAGCCACATTTCAGGCATATAGCAAAAGCAGTTTCCACAATTAAAATCACGCTTTGAGGTTTTGGCTATCAAAAAGTTTGCAGTGCTGCTTTCAAAATTCAGACATGTTTTCAGACGAATAGAAGTTGTATTTTTACTTTGTTTTTAAACGGAAGGAATTCCATTACGAATGCCTCTGTGTTTTTACAAGCTTTATGTTGACTGCACTTGTTATTATGTGTGGAGTGGGACAAATCTTGCAACTGAATTCATTCCCTGTTTTGTTATGAACCTTGCCAGTTTATTGAATCAACTTATTGTTGAAAATAATTAGTATAACTGTGCTTCGGAATTTAAGTAAGTAAGATTGGAACTTCTTTCGTTTACTTTCTTTATAGTAATCGAATAAAAAAGCTGTCTTCAAGAATGTAGAGCGCCCTTTCGGGTGTCAAATTATGCGCATTTGCCATAATGGATGAACAAACGAAAACAAAACAATTCATAACGCTAAAAGGTCAACAATTAGACAGTTCCCTATCATAAAGACAAACTGGAACTGTATTCATACGTTTTAAGTCTTCTTTTCCACTGGCAACTCGAGTAGTCCAAAAACAGCAACCAGTTATCCAAACTGGAACCCTATGTATACATCTTATTAGGTCGTCTTTTACATTGGCACCACAATACAGTCTAAAACAAAAGCAGTTTCCCTAATACCCCAGGAATAAGGTCTAGTTTTTCCAACTCTTTCGCAATGTCACCCCTGGCGATTAGACAGGCCCGCCCAAGACAACGGCGCGCCCTCGCCTCGTCTGCCGAACTGATGGCTGAAGGACGCTAAATGTCACACAGTCTTGGAAAATGCATGGAAAGTTGGAAAGGTTAGCGGAATATTTCGGTTAAGTAAGTGATACGATGGTACATAAATATGTTGCAGTCGGATTGTATAATCTGCCGTATTACATTTTCAAATTTTCAAATACAGCCCCGTTTAAGGCGGTATACGGGATACGGCGGATCAACGTTTAGCCGGATTGTCATTTCGATACGTTCTTCAATAAGGCGGTCCACGTTTAGCCGATCAGGTTTCTTTCGCCATATCCACATAATTATTATCTTCATTTAACTATGTAAAACAATAACTTTCCAGATTGTTATTAGTTATTTTAATTATAATAACGATTTGTATAAACACGTGCCCACTTTCCCAAGTCCTATCTCAACTTAATGTTGTTAGTGCACTAATTACTTATTGACATGACCTAACGGCGAAGTTATTATAACTTCAGATAATTAGTTGCTTTGGTCAAAGACGTTTGTTATCTAGTCTTCATACAAACCTTTGGTACTAATAAAAACATGTGTTTTATTTGACCATGAAAAATTAAATTTATTCCACGACTTGTCTTTTACTTCGCCTTAAAAAGGCCAGACAATACCAGGATTAAAAAGTACAGTAGGTACAAGCAATTAAAGGACAAAGACTTATACCCGGTGAGTCACCAACAGAACGAGTTGGGAACAGCTGATGGCGAATAAGTTCATTGGAACGAAATTAAGAGTGCTCATTGAACGTGAATCAGGCGGCCTTATTCAATGTTTCCTCATAACAAAAACTAGTGGTTGTTTGTGGCTTTGGCTGTGAAAACGGTTATGATCAGAAGTTATGCTGGTGGAAGACCTATAGGTCTGTATTACAGAACGTAACTTAACTCGATTCTATCTCAAACATAGATTTGGGGTTCTGATTGGTTGAACTTCAATATTTAGGACAATCACAGGATAGTACTCTTAATCTATGACTGAGATTAAAATAAGCTTTGAGCGTTCTTATTCGAACCCATAATCCATAGTTCGAATCCCACCGCCGCTCGACTATTGTGGTGAGCCCACTCGTAACACAAGCTTATTTAGCTTACCACGAGAGGCTAACGCAGCGTTGCCAGATGTCCCGATTTTGGCGGGACGTCCCGATTTTTAGATCAAATTTAAATGTCCCGCGCGGGACAGGCTCGGTCCCGCTTTTCGGAGAGAGACACTCACTTCACCAGACTATTGTTTGAAACGCCATATTCTAAAGAATAAAACTTTTTTAATTTTTTTCTTTTTTTATTCTAACATAACATTTTCTATGGCTACTTTTGTTATCTATTGTCACGTAAACGTAATTTTAAGTCAAATAAAAAGATAAATATTTGAAAACCTTTGATTATATGCGTTTTTTTACTATGTCCCGCTTCTGACGGAAGAATCCCGCTATTTTCACTCAAAAAGTACCAATGTCCCGACTTGGCGAAAAAAAAAACTGGCAACGCTGGGCTAACGGGACTATTAGTAATTTGTGCAATACAGATAATATCTTTTTAAAAAATACTATCGTTACTATGGCGGTCTGCGATTAGCATAGCTACCTACCGTTGGAGTGCAAATCTCATGGGGAGCATTGTTACTTCGAAAAGAATGTGCACATTGTCCAAGTCAAGGACTACTAGTCGACAAGACACCCTGAGCTATAGCCTACATTAATGAAATATTATCTTTGGTAAAACCATATAAAACTCTACATATTTATTTGTTCTGTGGCTCTACTAACACCATTGCAGAGTCTCATGTAGCTTAACCTTCGCTCTACAATTAGGGAGCTTGACTTATCTTATAGATTTGAATGAATTATTAATACAGTCACGGAATGAAAAGGTTCGTCAGTTTTCAAATTGATTCCTTCAACGAATCGCGAACACATATTACCTTTTGAAACTATGTTACAGAATAATCTCGAGTTAGAGAAAATAACCTTTAACTGTTCGTCAGTAAAGTTCAAAATTATTGATCAAAGTTGTTTGACGATTTATCTTGCCAAGAAGATTATTATGATTGATAAACTAAAACCTTCTTGTTGGTTCAACCTGCCATTATTATTTCTATTAAATAAAAAAAACTATTGTCAATTGGTCAATGTCATCATTGCATTGCACTGATGGGATAGAAAAATAAACAAGCAAAACCTTATTCGTCAGCAAACGTCATATTTATTTAAATGTTAGCAGCACTGTTTCTTGCACTGTTATGTTGGCAGGTTTGACTCTTACAGTACCTAGTGCAAGCGAAAACCGACACTAAGGTGACGAACCTTTTCATTCTGCGACTGTACATACGTGTGCGTTACCTCAGCGACATGGTGACGCTGATCAAGATGTGCCTATATGGAAAAGTTAGTGCCTTATATTTTATCCTGTAAATGTGCCGATAATCTTGCATTTGTGCCCAATAAGGTTTCGGAGTAATTGGAGAAAATAAGATTCCGTTGCAGTAATGCTTGAAAACGTTACTGCAGCGACATGATTTTTACCTATTAGCCTTAGCCAGATTTAAAGTATCTCAATAGGTAGCTTATATTTGTGCCTTTCCATGGTCAAGCAGCGACATTTGTCACCATGTCGCTGAGGTAACGCACACAATACATACTGCCAATATGTAAATCGAAACAGAATAAGGCTCCCGAATACCATAGCAATGATAGCGAACAAAAAACTAATGAATGAACGGCTTGGTGGTACGGTTGCGCGCGCGCCGTATATGGCGCGGCGCTTGCGTGGCGCGGACAGGTTTCGGTTGCGTAATGAGGGACCGATTAAAAAATTGATAATTTTGTCACCATTCAAAATCAAAATCAAAATCAAAATCAAAAAATATTTATTCAGTTTAGACCACAAGTGGCACTTATGAACGTCAATAGAAAATAATAAAAAAAGAAAAAGGTAGCCCTTATGGGGCACTTTACATGTCTCCTTATCTTTTGGGCCCTACCAGCGCTTCGAGACAAACATATGGCAAGTGCTGAGAAGAAACGCCGGAACAAACTCAGTCACCACTTATTGCCATTCTGTCATGTTTATTATTATTATTCTTTTTAGTGACCTCAGGTGTGTTTGAAGCACACTGGTTTCGCCAATGTCGAGTGTTTACTGTACTGGTTGGACCGACAAAATCATCATGATATTGACCAGGGATGTTATGGATATCCGTAACCGTAACCGAAACTTTCGGATATCCGAAATAAAAAAATATCCGAAACCGTAACCGTAACCGATTCAAAAGTTTCGGATAGTTTCGGATGTAGGCAGTTTAAATTGTTTTTTATATCGCATTATATGTAAAGGCATAATAGCCTGATTTACCTTTATAATGCCATCTAGTATCAATTTTTATTTGTTTATTACTTTTTATTCGATGTAAAGTGTGCGGCTATGAATGAACCGTGTTGAACAACTATTGCAAATTGCATTCTAAATCATAGATATCCGTAACCGTAACTTTCGAATATCCGAAATAAAAAGATATCCGTAACCGTAACCGAAACCTGTATAATAATATTCTTATATCCGTAACCATATCCATAACCGAAACTACATATCCATAACATCCCTAATATTGACCAAGTCTTAACCCTTAACTGGTATCGTAAATTGGACATACGTAACTGGTATCGTGGGGGCCGCGCGGCCCCCATACTGTGTTTGCTTCTAGCAAGCATGTTTTACCTATATACTTGAATAAATGCTCATAAATGACATATATCAGGCTTTTTCTATGTAATTATTTAGTTTTAATTGTATTAAATCATCTTACTTATATACTTCAAGACATTACATAATAGTAACAACTTTTTACTTAACTTTTTTTAACGTTACAAATATCTACGAAACCTACGTTTAGAAAGTTAAAACCAAAAATATTATTATTTTAATTAATCCATAATAATGTGAACTTAATAATAAATAAAGTTTTAATGTAAAGTTTAATAAAAATAATAAGCATTTTATAAAAATAAAAACATAAATATTATGTTGACAAACATTAGCAGGTACTGGTGGATTTTCAAACCACTTGTATTTATTTTTTCATAGTAGCTGGATTGACTAGGTCCTACAACATCTTCATTTTCACTCTCTGAAGACAAAACTCGAAAATCAGAATCAATATCCTCATTATCGACCTAATATTGGTTATTGGGTCTTCACAATGACGTATAATTTTATTATCACTATATCCTTCTTCTGACATGCTACTAATCACTAATTTGGAATCAAAAACGTCGTTCTAGGTATCTTCTATTGTTTTATCACTAGTAAGCCATCAATACGGCAAAAAAACAAAAATCAAATAAAAATTGCCATGAAAAAAAACTAACGTAACTGGTATTGTGGGGGCCGCGCGGACCCCAACACATGCATATCTTCGTCCTGGTGAATGATACAGTGCTGAAACGCCTGTACCAGACGCGAGTAGCGCCGAAATGAGAATACCAAAAATTTTGGGTGCCCAAGATGCGTAGCTTCTTAGAAATCAAAGAAAACGTCATGCGTGGGGGCCGCGTGGCCCCCACGATACCAGTTAAGGGTTAATGGAAGCTGAGCCCTTAGCTAGTAAAACAGACGAATGCAGGGGCTTTATGCTTCGATCGCCTGGAATAGGTCGTAGAAAAGTCCCAACAAAGGAAGGGCATACCTTTAATTGGATTATTCCCGTCTGCCAATCCTGCCAGGGTGGGGGATGGGAGTAGATAACGTTGACCAACCTTATCGTCCCAGCGTGGTTGAAGTTAGGAGACTTAGAAAGGTTTCATAGGAGCAATGCACTTAAAACTCTACTACTTACTTACTAAAACTTAGCCTAAATCAATTAAAATGAAGTCATTATACTATTCATGTATTCTACTCTGCCGTCACCACACGGCCGAGTAGAATACATTTGTCACCAACCCCTACTCTTCCCGCGGGTGTCGTAAGAGGCGACTTAGGGACTACACATCAAACAGAGAACGGGCAGCAGCGCTCTCTGACAAACATAAATCTTTTAAACTGCGATCTCCAACCCGCCTGCCAAGCGTGGGGATTATGGCAAAACCCTCTACTATAGTGGAGGAGGCTCATAGTCCAGCAGTGGACTGTAAAGGGCTGTTGATGATGATGATACTATTCATAGTATTTTACTTCAAGAGTTTCGCAATAAAATCTTGATTGGCTAAAGTCTCCAGTTGGAATCCAAATAGAGCCTTTACAACCGAGCGGCGCCTGCGCATCTTATCACAGAACAAGTTCGATGAATGCGTAATGAGTGATATCGAGCCATTTGTATGAGCGGGTCGATTCTCGCTCACATTTCAATAATCGAATGGTAGAGATGTGAATGGATTGATAAGAAGATGTGTTTGCCGACAGAAGGCGGGACTTTAAATTACTTTTGATGCTACTGGTATTTTAATTTATTATCCTACTAATATTATAAATGCGAAAGTTTGGATGTCTGTATGTTTGTTACTCTTTCACGCAAAAACTACTGAACGGATTTTGTTGAAACTTTACAGTAGGTATTATTGTTTGTAACCCAGATTAACATATAGGCTACTAAAGGATAGTGCCAGGGTCTGGACCAAGTGCTGCCCAGAATCAACCCATAGTGCATTTTGTTCCTCAGGCCAATACTAATGTGTAAACCGAAGCGCACTGAAATCTATCCCTGGAGTTAAGAGAAAAAAAGAGTTTTGTTTTGAATTATTTACATACAAAATATCATCGATGTATACGTACTACGCATAAGATTTCGTGATTTTGGCATTAAATAACACTCGCTATGTTGAACTTAACCATACTGCATCCGTACACTTTACTTTAGTGCGACTTAGACATTCTTTATAAGCAATCTAACGCTGTTTCAATAGTTTGGTTAGTTGACAGTAATCATTATTTCCAAAATAAAGCAAAAAGTTTTAGTTCTCTATCCTTGCGAAAAATCAATTTATTGGTGTATTAATATCGATTGTTGAAGTTATTGTAAGCTAAAACTTCTTGCTCCATTTTGGAAATAATTAATTTCGGTCAACTAACTAAACTACTGAAACAGCGGTTGATCGCTTATAAATAATGTCGAAGTCGTAGTAAAGTAAGGTGTACGGATGCAGTATGGTTAAGTTCAAACATAGCGAGTGTTATTTAATGCCAAAATCGCGAAATCTTGTGCGTAGTAGGTATACATCGATGATATTTTGTATGTAAATAATTCAAAACAAAACACTTTCTTTCTCTTAACTCCAGGGATAGATTTCAGTGCGCTCCGGTTTACAAATTAGTATTGGCCTGAGGAACAAAATGCACTATAGTTTCATTCTGGGCAGCACTTGGTCCAACTTCCATACATGGATTGGCACTGTCCTTTCACGCGGGTGAAGCCGCGGGCAAAAGCTAGTAGGCTAATATTTATATGTATAAATAAAGAAGTCGGATAAAGAGTCATCAGCTTATGACCTTTGACTTCTGATGGCCATCTGTGCCCGCGTCAGAACTGTTAAAGTTCACAAGACACTGGTAAAGTGTAACAAGAATTTACATTTTAAAATACATATAGAAACGAACAATACCTAGCAAAATTGGTTATTTCGTAGGTAAAAAGATTTTAATTCATTACATAGATAGTCGAAAAAAAATTGAACATTTCTTAGACGCGCATTAGTTTAGAAGTATTTTTTTAAGCATAACAAGGCAGTTATTTGACCAGAATCGCACCTGATGTTAAGTGGGATGCAGTCTAGGATGGTACCTACATATCTGCCCTGTAAGTGCCTATTCACTCTCGCCTTGAAAATACCCGGATTATAGTCTTCGGGAAAGACAGCAGCAGGCAGCGAATTCCAGCCCCTAGCTGTTCGCATTATAAAATATTTTAGTTTAACTATCAGTAGATCTTAGAGAATTTACATGTTAATAGTAAGTAAGTATTGTTTTACTCTATCTCTGGCATGCGGGCATAAACATAAACGCTCATTGTCAAGGAAAGTTTTAGATAACGAGCTATGCGCTCGTTGATAACGCTACTGTTTGGTAGGAAGTTGTATTTTAAGTCTTTTCTCAAGTTTATCGGACTCTAGTTGACGTTTAGATATTTATTTGTGCTGCTCTGGTCATTTAAACATTCTAAGATTTTTGACTTGTTTTTAGACAGGGCTACATGTTGATCAGTTCGCAATAGTTTTATTAGTTTGTATTTGAAATGTTAATCGACCGAAATAAGCACAATTTGTTGTTCGAATATCAGCTTTGGGAATTGGTGCGTGTAATTAATTATTGTTTTCTGTACCTACTATTTATTTCTTCAAATAATAGGTGCTTGCTAAAATTTCTTACGCTGAGTTGCACCATCAACTTTAACCGTAACGATAACCGGTGTTCTTTGTATGGAGTTTGACAGATTTTTGACATTTGTTAAAGTAAGATGGTGCAATCCAACCTTAGGTTTGCAATTTTTGTAAGTTATTTCTTTTCTGGTTTCTATTTCAAGCAAGTCAATGATGGTGTTCTTTTATTCTTGGTCCCTTCTATCGTTCGTTTCAGACGAAAGACGTCCACTGCTGGACAAAGGCCTTCAAGATTTTCCACAAAGACCGGTTCTGGGCCCGTCCCTTCTATGTTCTTCCTCTATTCTTCATCATCCAGTAACATTGTGCTCTTTCTCTCCAGGTATCCCGACTGGTGATCTTGCACGAAGAAGCTGAAGATGGCAACGCCATGCCGGATCTGGCGCGGCCGGTGCAGGCCGTGTCGCTCGCAGTCAACAACCTTGTCAAAGTGAGTATTTACTGCCACAAGGTGGACCGACGGCCTCATAAAGTTAATTAGTAAACCTGCAGAATAATTTGGACATAAAACTCTTGCAAAAACATGGCTGCAGTTTGTATCATCATTTTATGAATAGGGATACTGTGCATATTCCTTGGTTTGTTTTATAAACTCTGCTAAGAATCAGTTATGCGAAAATGCATAAGCAATCACGTCATCTTCCAAACTAACGCACACTATCGGGCTATTATAAAAGACGTCTATTTTTATTGAAAGCAAAGTGGTGCAAAAATCTTAAGGTTAAACGAAATTAAAATATTATCTATTTACACCTCATTTTATCAAATTAATTAGATTTTAAACCAATAAAACCGTTTTTCTTTTGTTACATTGGTAACAAACCTGCACAACTCGGCTTGCAGATAACTATGCTAATGACAAGAACTACCTTTTACAGGTCGGTCACGAAACGATCGAGTCGTCAGACGACGCGATCCTGCGACAGGACATGCCCGGCGCTTTACACCGCGTGGAAACGGCGGCGACTCTGCTGCAGCAGGCATCTGATATGCTCCGAGCTGATCCATACTCCGGTCCGGCGAGGTAAGTCTGTCTTTTAGCCAATGAGGGTCGCTGTTGGAATTACTTAAGCTCCCTCCAAGGAAAACTACAAAATTTGTGGCACAAAGCGTTCTTCATTGTTTTGGTATATTACGTTTACCATAAGCGTAGGCGCAGACCATTGGTTTTTAGTTGGCCGATAGTTGGGCCCGATTTTATTTTGTATGAAGAATCGGCCAAATCAAATCGGTGTAATGTGCGCACTTCCATACATGCCCATACTGATCAACTGCCCGACTAAACTATCGGCCGACGAAAAATCGATGGTCTGCGCATAGGCTAAGTGTGGTTTCCATTCAAGAACCTTTTTACTCCACGTTATGCAGATGGCCGCTTTACCTTGCTAGATTTTCATCCTACGTGAGTACCACCTTACGCAAAGTGCCTCATCAGCTTGCTACCTTTTTCTTTCTGGACTTCCTAATACATATACCCCTTATTAATAAAAGTTACACTCTAGTTAAACTCTGGCTTTAAAGTTGTCATTTAGTATTGAAATGTTATTTTAATCCAGGGTTCATCCTAGGTGTAACTTTTTATTAATAAGGGGTAAGTGTAAAAGATGAATCTCTAGACTACATACTCGTTAGAGGTGTGATATGTATCCAAAATATCTTTTTACTTTGCAGAAAAAAGCTGATAGAAGGTTCCAGAGGCATCCTACAAGGAACTTCAGCGTTGCTTCTCTGCTTCGACGAGTCTGAAGTCAGAAAGATCGTCAAAGAATGTAAAAAGGTTAGTGAGAAACTTTTCCTATGATTATTAGTTTCAAACCCACAAACCAAGACATAAAGTTTTTGATATTTTGTTTCGTATTGCCATTGATTTGAAGTCAAAAATTACCGCTAAAGTAGTTAAGTATGTAATGTTTTGGAATAAAATCAATCCCAGATCTTCCATCAAGATATCTATTTATTTTATTTAAGATTCTTCTCCAATAAAGATTTCAACTTAATCCCGCACTTGCATATTCTTTGATCCTCTTTTATTTTGCCATTTGGGTAGAGTACCTCACCTTTTCATAAGTTAAATCCCAGTACAAATAGACCTTTTGACACCACAAATTAATTGACGTACTTTTTAAAACTGTCAAAACGAGACTCCCATAGATTTTGTATGACAATACAAGTGACGTCACTATTTTGTCAACTAAATAAAAAAAAAATTCAATTACAATGCACCCAAAAATCATTTACCGGTAATTAAAAATTAATTAAGTTTTTAAGACCAGAATGAAGTGTCTATTTAAAAAGTTGTGATTTCGAATTATTGGGGAATGGTGTCAAATAGTCTATTCTTGTATACCAGTGGTTTTTCACCGGTGGTCCGCGGACCACTGGTGGTCCCTGGAGGCATTCCAAGTGGTCCACGAAGACATCGTAATAAACAAGTGAAGTGACGTGATGAGTCGAGTCAACACAACGCAAACGGCGCACAGTGGGCGAGAAATCGACCTCCCCTTTCATAGGATTTAAAAAATATATAAGTGGTCCCTGACAAGACAGAAATTCGGTAAAATGGTCTCTCGTGACTTAAAAGTTAAGAACCACTGTTGTATACCTACAGTTTAACAATCACAAGTAGTTATAGCAAACATCCATAGACATCGCTAGCAGTAGTGTGTTGTCGGTAGGTGCTAGACTACCTCGGCGTGGCGGAGGTCATCGACACCATGGAGGACCTGGTGCAGTTCCTCCGGGACATCTCGCCGGCGCTGTCCAGGGCCGCCAGGGAGGTAAGACTAGTCTAAATAAGGCACAATTGGTGGGGATATAAGGTTCAGAGTTGATTAACTTGGAGACATACTTTGAGCATTCTAAGGGCAAGTGGCATATGAGTCTGCAAAACGGTTTTTTATGCAGAACAAGACAGATAACTGACCGCAATCACACCTGACATGATAACAAGGTGGACCGACGACCTCACAAAGGTAGCAGGAAGGCGCTGGATTCAGATTGTGGAAATCATTGAGGGAGGCCTATATTCAGCAGTGTACATCCTATGGTTGAAGTGATGATGATGATGACACCTGGTGATGAATGAGCTATTTGGCCACACCTTAATTGATTAACATAGTTGCACAGGAAAAGTGCCTTACAATCGTCAGTACTGCTCTTCGTACAATAATTTTCATAGGAAGCTATTTCGTAATTTGTTCGCCATCAGTCCGAATGAGCTATTTCAAATGCCTATGGCAGCTCATAAAGCTGAAAACAGAGTTGTAACTCACCTGACAACCAAATGAAAGCTAAACTTCCTCCACACATAAAATATGGTACAGTCGACACCACACGTCCAACCGCCTCTGTGGTCTAGTGGTAAGACCACCTGCTTCAGACGCAGAGGTCCCGGGTTCGATTCCCAGTGGGGGCAGATTTTTCTGCTCGGTTTGGTTGGTGGTAGGGCTTGTTCTAAGTCCGCCTGGCTAACTACCACCATCCTATCTAAGTCTGTCGCCATAACAGTTAACAGCATTGTTGTGTTCCGGCAGTTAAGAGGTAAGATAGCCAGTTCCTCCGTGGTTGAGGATTCCGGGTAAAGCTCGCTTCTACCTTCGGCCTGATCATCACTTACCATCAGGTGAGATACAGGACAAGAGCTTCCTCGTTGTGGATAAAAAAAATCTCAACCGATTTCAAACCTTACGCATAACATTATAGGTGGCATCAAGAGCAGCAGAACTGACGCACCCTCCCCACGCAGAGACCCTGACTCGCTGCCTCGAGAGCGTCAAGCAGCTGGCGCCCGTTCTCATCTGCTCCATGAAGATCTACATACACATACTTACGGAAGGTAATGCAGCTTAGGTTCAGGTTAGGTTAGCAATAAAAAAATACTAGTGATGTTAGTTCTATTGAATGGAAGATGGTTCTAACCGGAGGAAATCTTCAAACATCGGGAATTCCTAATCTGTCTGGCCAGCGTGTGGAGTTCCCACTGCTATAACTCTTGTGTAGCCAGGATCTACAGCTTGACCGCCAATAAAAACCCAACCAGTGAAGGTCAAAATTGTCCCGGGGGGAAAGTGTGTAGGTCAAATCTTCCAATTGTTTTAGTTTAGGTAAATACTTACGATGCTGCGTCCTAATAATCATTATCTCTTGTATTCATAAAATGTATTGTATTTAGGTGGCAAAGGTATCGAGGAAGCTGCTGAAAACAGAAATTATTTAGCACAAAAGATGGCCGACGAAATACATGAAATTATACGGTAAGTTATTTCATTCTTCGTATTATTTCAGATAGTATATTTTTTGCTTATTTATCAACTTGTATTTTCTTGTTCCAGAGTTTTACAATTGACATCGTACGTAGAGGATGGCGGTGAAAAAGACAATATAGCGGTGCTAAAGGCTTTGCAAACACAAATACATTCTAAGATTGGAGCTGCGCATGAGTTCTTAAATGTGAGTAATTAAAATAATACAGAAAGACCAATACAAACAGATATGTTCATCAACACAATACTGCAAAGTATTAGTACCACTGGGATACATGATACGTTCAATGAAAATTACAGAGATAAATTTTGTCGAAGCCCAAAAGTGGAGGCCAGTGACGTCATTGCTTGGTAAAAAGTGTAAGCGTGACGTCACGCGAAACTTGAAGCCACCATAACTTCGTAATTACTTGTTTGATTGACAAATAAAAATATACGTGTCCAATATTTTTTGATTGTATAATTGATTGACTATTGCCCGTTTGCAAATAAAATTCCTGTTGTTTGTCACCATAGGGGTCACTTAAAAATTAGGGATTGATGGTGAAAACGGGCATTAGTGTTATTTTTTAGAATACTATAGTCTGGTCCGTGAGCACCATGTCGCAACTGTGCGACGGGCGCCCGCAGTGAGTGTGCGAGCGCGACAGCAACATAATTACGCGCGAGCGATAAGGATGGGTAGCTTGGGGTCATTGGACAAAATTCTACGTGCTCACGGACCAGGCTTTACCTAATGTGAATATCGTGTAATCCCTTAGGACCCTGATGCGCTCCGCAACAGTTCGGGCGAGCGTGCTCTACGTACAGTGTTGACGTCAGCGCAGCGCGCCGCTGAACACCTTGCGCCCACGCATTCGGATGCTGTGCGCAAGCTGGCCAGGTAACTAATGGACCGATTTGAAAAAATCTTTGAAAGAAAGAAAGAAAGAAAAAATATTTATTTGGTACTTAATGATACACATTGACATTACAAAGTAAAATAATACAATTGTTGTACCAAATTGGTCTCTGTTCAGTATGAGGCCATCACGTACTCGGGAGCACGTTACGGCCACTGGTATTCTGCAGAAACCGTGACAGAGGGGCACTTGGCCCACAGCGAATGTTACAACTCACAACATATTAAAATAAAGAATGGAGAATAAGTAGGTGGGTACATTATTTGTGCTTTAGTGCTTCTTAGCGCTAAACTCTGTCAGTGTCTGATGCATGAGAGCGGTAACGGAGGGGTGACATTGACATTATGACGTGACACCTGTGAAACCTGAAGTCTCGCTGACGTTTAACGTTACAAAAACAACTCTCCCGTACCGCTATAGAATCTTACATTCTTTCTGATGAATAGAGGCGGTACGAAGTTCGCGGGGTCAGCTAGTATCCTAATAAAATTAGAGCTCAAAACATTGGATGGAAAATTAATTTGCATGTTACATTTCAGATCTGGTGGTATAAACGCGGATCAACTCTGTGACGAAAGACAATACGGTCATGGCAGAGAGGCTAAGGTAAGGTCATTCAAATTAAAATTGCTTATCACCGTTTAGAGTGAATTACAAAGTAAAATCTCTAAGGCCCGGATTTTTGATTTGTAGTTAAAATAACCAATAGTCAAATTTGACAGATGTCAAATGACAAGTGGTTAAATATCAGAAAAAACGTTTTTCGAACAATGGTTAGCTTGACTTTTAGTACATTTTTTTTAACTATTACTTAACATTTAACCATCAGTATCAAAATTTTACAATTTGTTATTTGAACTATGACTCAAAAAACTGGGCCTAAGGCTGAGTTTCACCACCTAACTGACGGTAATCGGTGTTTTTTTGTATGGAGTTTGACAGATTTTTGTCAAAGTTAAAGTAAGATGGTGCAACTCAGCCTAAATGTGCATTGTCACTTAATTTGTAGTTATAGTTTTCTTTTCCAAAATAGGTATATCTATAACTATTTTGCTCCTGCAGTGAGGCCAAATAGCCTGATTATCACGATATTATGTTTTCACAGGCCTTGAACCTGGCATCAGACCTACGCAAGCAGCTGAATGAAGTCGACGCGGTCGTGAACGAAGGCGTTCGCGCCGCCGAGAAGCAAGGCGGACGGACCATGCAGGCCAGGTTCGTCAATTATGGCTCAATTTATGATGAACAATGTCATCATAAAGCATGTGATCAAGGATATAGAAGGATAAAACGTGCGTTGAATGCTCTCTCTCCGAATAGCAGAAATTTCCCGCACCTTAAATTTCCTTTTTCATTGAGGGTGTTTGCCCTTACAAGTTGACGCTTAAAATAAAGTCACTTGCTGGTTGCTGGGATCTAATATAATGGTGCCAACTGGTGTATAATATAAATAGCACCACTAGGGTAGGATCCTGTCATTTGCTAGTGGGGGGCAAATCTGGCAGCCCTCATGGTTATTTGTATGTAATTAATTTTAACAAAAAAAAAAATTAAAACTTATTTAAAAGGACAAATATATACCATGGTTGATATTCTCGGAGTCGGTGCCAGCCTGCTCAGTGCCAAGCTCAAGAAATGTTCTTTTACCGGCACCGACTCCAACATATAACCTCCTTCTATAATGATTTGAATTTCTTTTTTTAAGTCGGTTAAAAATACATATTTTACCTGTCAAGTCTTGTTAATAGTGCGGGCACTATTAGGCGGTTATCACACTGCGCCGCTTTCGATTTCATATAAAAAATCCCCCGCGCAGACGCGTTGTCAGTGTGTTGTGCCGCGCGTGTTTTCTATACAAACTGAGGTACTTGCATACAATGATTAAATCTGTCGTCCCGCGTACCGCGGCGGAGCGCGGCGCAGTGTGATAACCGCCTTAACAAGACTTGTAATTCTTTATTCGTATGTAGGCCCCTTTTTAGGGAAAAAGGGCCTACATACGAATAAATAATTACAATGTACTAAACCGATTTGTATAATGTGTGCAGGCTGGAGACGGCGCACAAGTGGCTGCTGCACCCAGCGGCTGATCCCGCGACCCGCGTGGAGGGACAGAAGGCCATCAACAGCATCGTGTCGCAGGGCCAGCGGGTGAGGACTCATTTTAAAACTGTTCATAATATGTAAAGACTCATGCCCGTTTTCACCATCAATCCCTAATTTTTTAGCGACCCCAATAGTAACACATAACAGAAATTTTGTTTTCAAAAGGGTCACTTAAAATTAGGCATTGATGGTGAAAACGGGCATTAGACTCCCAAACCAAATTATCGGTCAAAAAAAGCCTGCAGTTTACAACTCTAGAAACTTTGAATAACGCTACACCACGATTCTATTGAAATATGCCAAAAACCGACAAATCCCATTGCGCGCAATGATTGACAATTTATTGTCCCCTAGCACACAGGTTGTACACAAGTAGGTCAGCATAATGCTATTGTGTACTAGAATACGAATACAAATACAAAATCATTTATTGTGAATCATAGGTAAAATGGTGACATGTTACATTAGGTAGTATCACTATGTTCCGCTCAAAGAGCATACAATTTGTCAGACAACAATAAAATTTGGCAGTTACATAAACTAATTAGATTTATCGTCAAAGAATTCAGATATATTATAATAACATTTATTAATTAAATAAGTCAGTAAAGTTTTTTTAAATGAATTTAGATGTTCAATTAATCTAATGTCTTTTGGTAATTTATTTATAATCTTGGGTGCCATGCCTACAATATTCTTAGCAAAAAAAGTTGTCTTATAAGAGTATAGAGTCTTAAGCTCTAGTTCCCTTTGAAGTCAGGACAAAAATCTGAGGGTTACTGTCACAAGTAAGCACAAACTTTGACTAATGGCGCCATTGAGAAGTGAAACATGTCTCAAGGTTATTAATTTATTTAATTTTATTGTTGTGTAGATCGCCGACGGGTTACAAGGGCGCGAGAAGGCAGAGATTCTACAGCTGTGTTCGGAAGTGCAGCGTCTGTCCGACCGCCTAGCCGACCTGTGTATGAGCGGTCGTGGGGACTCTGAAGAAGCCCGGGCTATTACCAGGTCAGTCATCCTTCTTCTATTACCAGGTCAGTCATCCTTCTCTTCCTCGGTCCCTCACTGATTAGGATCGCGACCACATTAGTGTTCCTCCACAGACTGCGGTCATAATGTCGGCCGTTTGGTGTAGTGGTTCGAAACGGATTACTATTCCGAAGGTAGCGGGTTCGATTCCCGTACAGTACAAACGTTTGTGTGCATGAACATATTTGTTTGTATTGGACTGGGTGTTTTCTATGTATAATAAGTATGTATTTACAAAAAAAAAAGTATTTAAGTATGTTTATATCCGTTGTCTAGTACCCATAGTACAAGCTTTGCTTAGTTTGGGACTAGAAGCGCAGTGTAAAATGTCCAAGGATATTTATCCCAACTAATATTATAAATGCGAAAGTAACTCTGTCTGTCTGTCTGTCTGTCTGTCTGACTGTCTGTCTGTCTGTCTGTCTGTCTGTCTGTCGCCGACCAGCTGCAGCACAGCGCGCGCCAGGTCACTATACACACACTATAGCCGGGTCGGCGGCAGCAGCTCTCGGCGCGTTCAGCCAGCATGGTGGCCGCCGGCGACCACAGCAAGCGGCTCGCCGACCAGCTGCAGCACAGCGCGCGCCAGGTCACTATACACACACTATAGCCGGGTCGGCGGCAGCAGCTCTCGGCGCGTTCAGCCAGCATGGTGGCCGCCGGCGACCACAGCAAGCGGCTCGCCGACCAGCTGCAGCACAGCGCGCGCCAGGTCACTATACACACACTATAGCCGGGTCGGCGGCAGCAGCTCTCGGCGCGTTCAGCCAGCATGGTGGCCGCCGGCGACCACAGCAAGCGGCTCGCCGACCAGCTGCAGCACAGCGCGCGCCAGGTCACTATACACACACTATAGCCGGGTCGGCGGCAGCAGCTCTCGGCGCGTTCAGCCAGCATGGTGGCCGCCGGCGACCACAGCAAGCGGCTCGCCGACCAGCTGCAGCACAGCGCGCGCCAGGTCACTATACACACACTATAGCCGGGTCGGCGGCAGCAGCTCTCGGCGCGTTCAGCCAGCATGGTGGCCGCCGGCGACCACAGCAAGCGGCTCGCCGACCAGCTGCAGCACAGCGCGCGCCAGGTCACTATACACACACTATAGCCGGGTCGGCGGCAGCAGCTCTCGGCGCGTTCAGCCAGCATGGTGGCCGCCGGCGACCACAGCAAGCGGCTCGCCGACCAGCTGCAGCACAGCGCGCGCCAGGTCACTATACACACACTATAGCCGGGTCGGCGGCAGCAGCTCTCGGCGCGTTCAGCCAGCATGGTGGCCGCCGGCGACCACAGCAAGCGGCTCGCCGACCAGCTGCAGCACAGCGCGCGCCAGGTCACTATACACACACTATAGCCGGGTCGGCGGCAGCAGCTCTCGGCGCGTTCAGCCAGCATGGTGGCCGCCGGCGACCACAGCAAGCGGCTCGCCGACCAGCTGCAGCACAGCGCGCGCCAGGTCACTATACACACACTATAGCCGGGTCGGCGGCAGCAGCTCTCGGCGCGTTCAGCCAGCATGGTGGCCGCCGGCGACCACAGCAAGCGGCTCGCCGACCAGCTGCAGCACAGCGCGCGCCAGGTCACTATACACACACTATAGCCGGGTCGGCGGCAGCAGCTCTCGGCGCGTTCAGCCAGCATGGTGGCCGCCGGCGACCACAGCAAGCGGCTCGCCGACCAGCTGCAGCACAGCGCGCGCCAGGTCACTATACACACACTATAGCCGGGTCGGCGGCAGCAGCTCTCGGCGCGTTCAGCCAGCATGGTGGCCGCCGGCGACCACAGCAAGCGGCTCGCCGACCAGCTGCAGCACAGCGCGCGCCAGGTCACTATACACACACTATAGCCGGGTCGGCGACTATACTAACGTCTATCCAGAGTTTCAACATGTCATGACAGCGAAAGGCGCGACTCGGAGACTGTCGCCGACAGTCGCCTACAGTCGTTAACCGTCGCCCACCATTATTGCAAGCAGTCGCCGACATAATAACGCTCGTCAGTAACGTTAAAATTATCACTTCACAGTATTTCACAACCAAACTTTTATATCTGTAAATAAGATATTTACCCTCCCGACGTTTCAACTGGGTTGAAACGTCGGTCATGGTCGCGGGCAGACTGATATTCTCTTAGATTTAAACAAGCGTCCGCATTTGCGTGCACGTACAGATCGTCATTCAAATATGTATAAGAAAAAAGTAATATTTGTGGAGGTATTCCATTTTCATCACGATTCAGCGATTATAAAGAAGACCTCCACTGAAGATCTTAAATTTATAGCTTTTTATTCCTTTCTACTATCTCGTTCTACAACTTTGCGCTTCTTATTATTTTATTCAGTGTTCTCTTTACTCAAATTTAATTATATTTTGCAGGTAGAGAAGTTATCTCCTCAACTGATTGCCGCTGGGAAAATTCGCCTCCTGTACCCTGACAGCAAGGTAAATAATCAGAAACATAATTCATATTTATAGCTTTCATAATGATGTTTCTTTCTAGAGCTTGACATCGTCATAGGATATATTTTTCTGTAATTTTTATTTTCCTTTAGTTAAATTACTTTTTTATGCTGATCTAACATGTGAATTTGTCGACTGCATCTGGGTATTATAGCTGTGGCAGATTTGGTATAATAGACCTGAAATAAATCCCAACTAATATTATAAATGCGAAAGTAACTCTGTCTGTCTGTCTGTCTGTTACACTTTCCCGCTTAAACCTCGCAACCGATTTTGATGAAATTTGGCATAGAGATAGTTTGAGTCCCGGGAAAGAACATAGGATAGTTTTTATCCCGGTTTTTGAAACAGGGACGCGCGCGATAAAGTTTTTCTGTGACAGACAAAATTCCACGCGGGCGAAGCCGCGGGCGGAAAGCTAGTAAATAATAAAACCACCCCCACATCCTCCTGGATGTTCACTATTGGAAAAAATATGCAAACATTAGGCCTTCCCAACCCGTCTAGCTACTTAGCCAGCGTGGAGTGTGAGCCAAACCTTCATTATGCCTCAGATAATTAACTTTAAAAAAAAACCGACTTCAAAAGTTCTACCCTTGGGGGTGAAATATTTTCTTCAAATTCGCATGAAACCACCCTTTTGATAATACCTATTCAACAAAAAAATAATCGTTCAAATTGGTTCATAATCGGCGGAGATATTGCGTATAAAAAAGTTCATCCCCAATTTTCCACCCTTGGGGGTGAATTATTTTCTTCAAATTCGCATGAAACCACCCTTTTGATAATACCTATTCAACAAAAAAATAATCGTTCAAATTGATTTATAATCGACGGAGATATTGCGTATAAAAAAGTTCATCCCCAATTTTCCACCCTTGGGGGTTGTTTTTTTCTATTATTAAATTTAAATGGGACCACCCTTGAGGTATTACCTATACGCCGAAAAAAGGTTTGTTCAAATCGGTTCACAATTGGCGGAGTTATCGCGTAACAAACATAGAAAAAAAAAACATACGGGTCGAATTGAGAACCTCCTCCTTTTTTGAAGTCGGTTGATAAATTGGAGAAATTCGTGCTTCTGGAGTGGAGACCACATCACTTGATGATAATGTTGTCCCCAGGTGGCGGAGGAGCACTTCAACAACCTCAAAGGGCAATACGCGGAAGCTGTGCTGCGCGTGCGCGACCTGTGCGACCAGGCCGTCGACCCCTTGGACTTCGTGCGCACCGCCGGTAAATTAACTAGAGCCTGGTCTGCGAGCACGTAGAATTTTGCCCAATGACCCCAAGCTACCCATCCTTATCGCTCGCGCGTAATTATATTGCTGTCGCGACTGTGCGACGGGCGCCCGCAGTGAGTGTGCGAGCGCGACAGCAACATAATTACGCGCGAGCGATAAGGATGGGTAGCTTGGGGTCATTGGACAAAATTCTACGTGCTCGCAGACCAGACTATATCTACTATTTATGAACAACTAAGGCTGAGTTGCACCACCTAACTTTAACAGTAACTTTGACGATAACCGGTGTTTTTTGTATAGAGTTTGACAGATTTTTGAAGTTTGTTAGAGTTAAAGTAAGATGGTGCAACCCAGCCTAAGACGGACTGTTTCCATTTGGCAGGCGAGCTGATGCAGAAACACACCTACCTGTGCGAGGACGCCATCCGCAACAACGACTCGCAGAAGATGGTCGACAACACCTCCGCCATCGCGAGGTAAGCTAATGAATTGTTGCCATTTTTATTAATTTATTTTTAATTGAAAGAAAGAAAGAAAGAAACATTGATTGCCATGGACATCACAAAAGACAAAAGAGGTGCAATAAAAAAAAAATAAGACAGAGGTGACATAAAACATACAATGAATGAGCAAGTAAACTAAGCAGTGCCACCCTGTCGCACAGCGATGCCCATCGCAATGGGACCCCACTCAGCATATGCCGTGGCCCCCGGTGAGGGAAGCCACGACGCTGGTTTTCAGTGTAATTGAATTATACTTTTGCACAAAAAAAACTGTACAGTTTGCTATATAATATTTTAAACTATTATGTTGCATTTTTTACTATAAAATTATCACTTCACGGGATTTATTGCAACAATATCTATTTTAACGGTCGAAACGTCGGGAGGGTAAATATTATTTACCGTTAAAATAGATATTGTTGCAATAAATCCCGTGAAGTGATAATTTTAAACTGTACAGTGGCGGACTTAATGCCAGGTGGCATTCTCTGCCAGTCAACCACAGGTCGAGCATGGACCTATAAAAAAAGTCGGACGGATTCTCATCAACAAAATACTGTGACATTAGGATACACCAGCTTGCCTGTATGTACAGGCCGGCACGCACACATTCACACCCTGATACACCACTTCGAGTGCAAACTTCACACAGTTGACACATTTAAGCAACGAAAAAACAACACGAATACGACATGTCTTGTGTGATGAAATTGTGTAAAAATCGTTCTGTTCGAACAAACAAAAATTAAGGAATCCCTTTTCACAGGCAAAATAATAATCCAATCACTTATTTCCCGACATTAAAATATTGAAATTAATTGAAATCAAACGTCATTCACTCGAAAAAATAATACGTCAAAGACCAGTGTTCTCAGTTATTTACGTGGGAAAATTACCCGAAATATGGGAAATTAATAATAATTTTAGGACTTTTTAGTTATTTATTACGCATACTATGGAAATAAAATAATTTATCATAATAATTGTGTTTTAATGGGATATATTTTCATAGGCAAATTTGATCCTTCCCAAAAATGTGGAACTGCGAAATTCAAATTTTCTTACATTGATTGCAAGTCAGTGTCAGGTTGTATGTTAAAAAAAATCTATCAGAGATAATAATAATATTATTGATGATGCATAAGATTATGATTATAATGTACACAAGATTCGTAATTTGTAACTGCGTGAATCATTTTTGATCAACATTACGTACCTACATACCCTGACACACTGACTTGCAAACAAAGTAAGAAAATTTGAACATTGAAAATTTCGCGCCTACCTCAACGCATTCACCTTTCATCCTTTTAAAATGGCCCGGAATAATTCTGTCTACATTTCCAAGTACCATCTGCCGATCTATGTTTTTCTTAAAATAAATGGGTAAAATGTTTTGGCTAACATGGCATCCCTAAATTCACTCACACAATAGACAAACGCCAAAATTTTGCGTCACAGTTTTGTTGTAGCGCGAGTTCCGTCCGCCTTTTTTTATAGGTCCATGAGGTCGAGTTGATTTTTATATCCCACTAGCGGCCGCCCGCGACTTCGTACGCGTGGATCCCGTTTTACCCCCTTTTCCCGAATTTTCTTTGCTATAAACCTCACGGAGCCCGAGACCTTTCCAACGAATGCAAAACCGTGGAAATCGGTTCGTGCGTTCTGGAGTTATAGCGTCAGGGAGGAAAACCCGACTTATTTTTATATAGTAGACTAGCGGCCCGCTCCGGCTTCGCACGGGCACAATGGACTTACACGGGTTTTCTCTTCTATATGTATAAAAAACTGAAAAATAACGTGACATCATTCTGCTAATTGTACTTGTAAAATAAATAAATCAAAAGAAATGTAATTTTGGTGGCAGAAGTCCGAGAGCATTATTTACTATAGTAATTTGATGAAGATTGTGTTCAAATCTCAGAATACAGAACAAACCAGAAGGAGTGTTCGATAACATTTCTACGCGGCAACTTGTGTCCAAAATACTTCCCCTCCCGCGCGCCTCTACCCCCTTTAGTGTTACTAGCGCCGTGTGACACCCCCATTTTCGGGGTAAAGTTATGTAATTTTTTAATGAGATGTTAAACAAGTAAAAAATAGGTAAGTGAAATAAGTACACACGGCCACAGTATTAACTATCCATTTCCGTTTTTGCTCTCGCTCTCATCAAATGGTGATTCTTTGCGATAGAACGAGACGACATGACTGGCCATAGGCATAAATAGTACCTACCTATCTATGAATTTAANCCTTGAGGTATTACCTATACGCCGAAAAAAGGTTTGTTCAAATCGGTTCACAATTGGCGGAGTTATCGCGTAACAAACATAGAAAAAAAAAACATACGGGTCGAATTGAGAACCTCCTCCTTTTTTGAAGTCGGTTGATAAATTGGAGAAATTCGTGCTTCTGGAGTGGAGACCACATCACTTGATGATAATGTTGTCCCCAGGTGGCGGAGGAGCACTTCAACAACCTCAAAGGGCAATACGCGGAAGCTGTGCTGCGCGTGCGCGACCTGTGCGACCAGGCCGTCGACCCCTTGGACTTCGTGCGCACCGCCGGTAAATTAACTAGAGCCTGGTCTGCGAGCACGTAGAATTTTGCCCAATGACCCCAAGCTACCCATCCTTATCGCTCGCGCGTAATTATATTGCTGTCGCGACTGTGCGACGGGCGCCCGCAGTGAGTGTGCGAGCGCGACAGCAACATAATTACGCGCGAGCGATAAGGATGGGTAGCTTGGGGTCATTGGACAAAATTCTACGTGCTCGCAGACCAGACTATATCTACTATTTATGAACAACTAAGGCTGAGTTGCACCACCTAACTTTAACAGTAACTTTGACGATAACCGGTGTTTTTTGTATAGAGTTTGACAGATTTTTGAAGTTTGTTAGAGTTAAAGTAAGATGGTGCAACCCAGCCTAAGACGGACTGTTTCCATTTGGCAGGCGAGCTGATGCAGAAACACACCTACCTGTGCGAGGACGCCATCCGCAACAACGACTCGCAGAAGATGGTCGACAACACCTCCGCCATCGCGAGGTAAGCTAATGAATTGTTGCCATTTTTATTAATTTATTTTTAATTGAAAGAAAGAAAGAAAGAAACATTGATTGCCATGGACATCACAAAAGACAAAAGAGGTGCAATAAAAAAAAAATAAGACAGAGGTGACATAAAACATACAATGAATGAGCAAGTAAACTAAGCAGTGCCACCCTGTCGCACAGCGATGCCCATCGCAATGGGACCCCACTCAGCATATGCCGTGGCCCCCGGTGAGGGAAGCCACGACGCTGGTTTTCAGTGTAATTGAATTATACTTTTGCACAAAAAAAACTGTACAGTTTGCTATATAATATTTTAAACTATTATGTTGCATTTTTTACTATAAAATTATCACTTCACGGGATTTATTGCAACAATATCTATTTTAACGGTCGAAACGTCGGGAGGGTAAATATTATTTACCGTTAAAATAGATATTGTTGCAATAAATCCCGTGAAGTGATAATTTTAAACTGTACAGTGGCGGACTTAATGCCAGGTGGCATTCTCTGCCAGTCAACCACAGGTCGAGCATGGACCTATAAAAAAAGTCGGACGGATTCTCATCAACAAAATACTGTGACATTAGGATACACCAGCTTGCCTGTATGTACAGGCCGGCACGCACACATTCACACCCTGATACACCACTTCGAGTGCAAACTTCACACAGTTGACACATTTAAGCAACGAAAAAACAACACGAATACGACATGTCTTGTGTGATGAAATTGTGTAAAAATCGTTCTGTTCGAACAAACAAAAATTAAGGAATCCCTTTTCACAGGCAAAATAATAATCCCATCACTTATTTCCCGACATTAAAATATTGAAATTAATTGAAATCAAACGTCATTCACTCGAAAAAATAATACGTCAAAGACCAGTGTTCTCAGTTATTTACGTGGGAAAATTACCCGAAATATGGGAAATTAATAATTTATTCAGTTTAGACCACAAGTGGCACTTATAATTTAATTAATCAGGTTGTCATATTGTCATGGATGAAAATACACTAAAAACTAATTAAAACAAAAAGGATGGGGAAAATATTCCATTATTCTGTGGTAACGCTAACAAAATTAACGCGTGAATTTTTTATAGACAAATGTAATTCAATATAAAAAAGTAGGGTAAAATATTCCGTTGACCTGTGGCAACACTTACTAAATACAACAGTGATTTTTTTTGAAAATTATTATTTAATTAAAATGAATTGGAAATGTGCTACTTACGGATAAAACATGATCCCATGCACTTTCTTCGTAATTCCAGTAGCATTCTTACATGTTGGAACGGCACAAGACGGCATAATTTAATTATAAAGTGTCAATCTGACGGATATGTAAACAATGCGCGCGCCGGCCATTGACTAATTGCTCTAAAGTCAAATTAGTGCGTTTTGGAGTAATTTATATGAATACACATTTACGCCCGTTGACGGTTTCTGGTTTGTTCCGTATTCTGAGGTTCAAATTCAAATTCATTATGTAAATTTTTAATTGTCAAAAAAAAATTGAAAGGCAACGAAAATGGTTTCCATTTTCGTAAAATATTGTAAAATGTAAAAAGCAAAAATATTTTTCCGATACCGGGAATCGAACCCGAGCCTCCTGGGTGAGAGCCAGGTATCCTAGCCACTAGACCATATCGGATGCTGGTAGGAGTAACGAAATAACATAATACAGTTTACGCAATCAACTTTAATTTAAAATTAGAACAGCATTTTTTTTAAATGAAACACGTTCCCACGTCCAAGGGTTAACGGACCATTTGGCCAAATAAAAAGAGTTTTTATTTCGTGGTCCTAAGCTATAAGGAGTTTGATCCGAGCAATCCGAGCGCCATTATTGTAGTGTGCGTGTGCACTCATGGATGATTTAGCGTGTACCGATAACACAAACATTAGCGGAAGAATGGTGGGGCGCGTCTTCGTGGATGACACGATCTATAGCAAACATTTTACATTTTTTCCTAGTAGGTGACGTAGAGGTTACTGTCGATGTAACCAAGTCCAACTGTCCTTATTCCCGTTCCCCAGGCTAGCAAACCGCGTGCTCCTACTAGGCGGTATAGAGCTTTGTATCTAAAGCCTGGTCCGTGAGCACGTAGAATCCCGTCCAATGACCACAAGCTACCCATCCCTATCGCTCGCGCGTAATTATGTTGCTGTCGCGCTCGCACACTCACTGCGGGCGCCCGTCGCACAGTGGCGACAGCAACATAATTACGCGCGAGCGATAAGGATGGGTAGCGTGGGGTCATTGGACGGGATTTTACGTGCTCACGGACCAGGCTTTAGCTGAACACATGAAAACATTTCTTGATAGCACTATGACTTTCTTATTGCTTGGCTCTATGCTAGCAAACCGCGTGCTCGTAGTAGGCGGTATATAGCTTTGTATCTAGCTCGGCAAAAAAAACATTTTTTGAAAGCACCCTTATTTCTTGGCTCCAGGCTAGCAAACCGCGAGCTCCTAGTAGGCGGTATAGAGCTTTGTATCTAGCTGAACAAGTGAAAACATTTCTTGAAAGCACTATGCAAAAAACTAAAAAATCCAACCAAATGAAAAACGTTTTATATCCATCCCTAGGGCTAGCAAACTACTTATTCCTTGTATATGAAAGGTACTGAAAAATATCATCTAGCCAAATAAAATGCCAGCCAAAACCGTTGTTATTCCCGTTTCCCAGGCTAGCAAACCGCGTGCTGCTTAGTAGGCGGTGTGGAACTTTGTATCCAGCAAATATAAACATTTTTTGAGAGCACTATGCAAAAAAACTAAAAATTCTTTCTTATTTCTTGGCTCCAGGCTAGCAAACCGCGTGCTGCTAGTAGGCGACGTGGAACTTTGTATCCAGCAAACATAAACATTTTTTGAGAGCACTATGCAAAAAAACTAAAAAATCTTTCTTATTTCTTGGCTCCAGGCTAGCAAACCGCGTGCTGCTAGTAGGCGGTGTGGAACTTTGTATCTAGCAAATATAAACATTTTTTGAGAGCACTATGCAAAAAAACTAAAAATTCTTTCTTATTTCTTGGCTCCAGGCTAGCAAACCGCGTGCTGCTAGTAGGCGACGTGGAACTTTGTATCCAGCAAACATAAACATTTTTTGAGAGCACTATGCAAAAAAACTAAAAATTCTTTCTTATTTCTTGGCTCCAGGCTAGCAAACCGCGTGCTGCTCGTAGGCGGGACCGAGCGCGACAACACAGAAGACTCGGAATTCGCGCGAGCGCTGTCCACGGCGCACGCTCGCCTACAGGCCGCCATCCCGCCCGCCGTGCACCGCGCCAAGGCCGTCGCGCTCGGGGACAAGACGCAGGCGCCGCAATGGCGCGCCGCCAACGCACAGGTAACCGCGACGAGAATAAATACAAATGAGTAGGTCATCTTCATAGAAACGCACCGAGCGCGGTTTGTATGTGAGCGCGCCAATATACGTATACGGCGCGCACGCACACACTGACAAAATTCGGCGCAACACCCCACTAATCCACGCTAAATTTGTCAGTGTGTGCGCGCGCGCCGCATACGTATTGGCGCGCTCACATACAAACCGCGCTCNTTTGTATGTGAGCGCGCCAATATACGTATACGGCGCGCACGCACACACTGACAAAATTCGGCGCAACACCCCACTAATCCACGCTAAATTTTGTCAGTGTGTGCGCGCGCGCCGCATACGTATTGGCGCGCTCACATACAAACCGCGCTCGGTGCGTTTCTATGAAGATGACCTACTCATTTGTATTTACTCTGCCGCGACTCCCGACATTACTGCCCGGCGCTAGAGTCACGAGTCGCGTGACACGCGCAGGTAACCGCGACCCTCGCCCTTAAGCAGGGTACTCATCTAAAGCCCGGTCCGTGAGCACGTAGAATTTTGTCCAATGACCCCTAGCTACCCATCCTTATCGCTCGCGCGTAATAAAAGTTTTCGCGTATGAAAAATCCGCCAGATAGCAATACGTACACGCGAGGTCCAAATGCTGCATGACTGGTTATTTTTGACATGACATTGACAGATATGTCAAAATCCACCAATCACGCAGCAGTCAGACCCCACATCCACGTCCCACCATCTAGCGGATCTTTTATACGCGAAAACCCTCATTATGTTGCTGTCGCGACTGTGCGACTGGCACCCGCAGTGAGTGTGCGAGCGCGACAGCAACATAATTACGCGCGAGCGATAAGGATGGGTAGCTTGGGGTCATTGGACCAAATTCTACGTGCTCACGGACCTGACTATAGCCGTGCAGCATGTAATGTATCAGATACTGTATCAAGTGAGTACATAGGCACGAGCCCGCTGCTCGCTGCTCGCGCGTGGTTCGCAAGGAGACCGACCTGAGTGGCGGTATCACTGCGAGCACAAAAGTCAAAGTCAAAATTTCTTTATTTGTTTAGACTAATAAATAGTTCTTACAAATCGTCATTTTGCTCTTAAGGAGCCTCTACATGTCTCATAATCTTTTTACCCTACCAGCGCTTCGAGACCAACATTTGGCAACTGAGAAGAAGCGCCGCAACAAACTCAGTCACCACTGTCTGCCGGTTAATATAAATAAATAGAAAAAGCAGTAGTAGGTACATTTGATTCAGGAGCAGTTCACTGAATTTACCATGCATTCTTGTATGATGTATCTTATAAGAATGGGTATACAAAATTGCGTGGCATATTAAACAAGGTAGTAACGTGCTAATATCTAGACTTACAAATTAAGATACTTAAATACTAGTAGAAATGACTCGCATTAACAAATTTCAAAGGCGGCTCGCAGTAGGACCCAGGAGCTCGCAGCCAGATACGCGATGACCATGGACGAGCCGTAGGTACTCACTTGAAGGTTGGTTACGTTACATGCTACGTTACATGCTACATGGCAGGTGAGTGCCCTGCCTTACTGCCCGGTACTGCCTGCTAGAGCCGCGAGACGCGTGGCAGGCGCCCCACTGGCGCGCCTTCAACTTCGAAATCAACCTCGAGTCAAATCCGGTCTTATTCCCTGGCGTTAGAGCAGCAAACCGTGTAGCAGGCCGTGCACTACGCTGATGTCATTCGCTACACCTGCTTATAGTCTACTGGAGGCTCTAGACATTTAAGAATCAATGAGATCCATCTTTTCTCTCAAAGATTCTTCCTTTTCAGCGACAGTACAACTGCTAATATTCACAGATTACTGTTAATTTTTTTTAAGAGTAGTCAAGGGCCTTCTCTGTCTTGGGTCTCAAGCCACGTCACAGTCTATTCTGTACAGATTTATACCTTCGCAGTTCATTTTCAGCTATAAAATGCAGCTTTCATATCGCATTATCTTCACCGTAATGTACCGTCAGCGTCAAATGCATAGTTCGTGACACCCAACGTGGCCAAAAAGTTGACAACAGAACCATTGGCCCTTTTTATTGGGAACTTTTTGACCACTTTGGGTGTCACGAACTATTTGATGCTGACTGTACTACATATAATGTTCATACCCTAACGTATTACCAGTTTTAAAGCTCCTCTATGTTGTTACCTTAAGTTAGTACAAATAAATAGCTATCAAGGCCAAATTTTTAACAGCCACTCATTTATCTCCAGATAATAAACGCGGCTGGCGAAGTAGAATCAGCATTAGGCCGCCACTACGCGCCGCCGCCGCCGCCGCCGGCGTTACCCGTCGCCTTACAACAGCTACATGTATCGGCGCCACCGCGCCCGCCGCCGCCGACCGCCGCCGCGCCGCCGCCGCGACCGCCGCCGCCGGATACTGATGATGAAGGAGAGGATATATTCAGCAGGCAGCCACACCCTAGCCAGCCTATATTGGTGAGTCTTCTTTCGTTACCACTAGCATTAAAATAGCTCCATGTGACCGCCGCCGGACACTGATGATGAAGGAGAAGACATATTCAGCAGGCAGCCGCATTCTAGCCAGCCTATACTGGTGAGTCTTCTTTCGTTACCACTAGCATTAAAATAGCTCCACGTGACTGCCGCCGCGCCCGCCGCCGCCGACCGCCGCCGCGCCGCCGCCGCGACCGCCGCCGCCGGATACTGATGATGAAGGAGAGGACATATTCAGCAGGCAGCCGCATCCAAGCCAGCCTATACTGGTGAGTCACCTTACATTACTGCTGGCCCAACAACAGCTCCATTACTGCTGGCCCTACAACAGCTCCACTGCTGGCCCTACAACAATTACACGTGAGCGCGCCGCCGCGTCCGCCGCCGCCGGATACCGATGATGAAGGAGAAGACATATTCAGCAGGCAGCCGCATCCAAGCCAGCCTATACTGGTGAGCCATCTTACATTACCGCTGGCCCTATCTTACATTACAGCTCCATTTGACCGCCGCCGCCGGATACTGATGACGAGGGAGAGGATATATTCAGCAGGCAGCCGCACCCTAGCCAGCCTATACTGGTGAGTCACCTTACGCTACCGCTAGCATCACAAGAGAACCACGTGAGACCACCGCCGCCGACCGCCGCCGCCTTATACTGATGATGAAGGAGAAGACATATTCAGCAGGCAGCCGCATCCAAGCCAGCCTATACTGGTGAGCCATCTTACATTACCGCTGGCCCTATCTTACATTACAGCTCCATTTGACCGCCGCCGCCGGATACTGATGACGAGGGAGAGGATATATTCAGCAGGCAGCCGCACCCTAGCCAGCCTATACTGGTGAGTCACCTTACGCTACCGCTAGCATCACAAGAGAACCACGTGAGACCACCGCCGCCGACCGCCGCCGCCTTATACTGATGATGAAGGAGAAGACATATTCAGCAGGCAGCCGCATCCAAGCCAGCCTATACTGGTGAGTTTTTTTTTATCCACAACGAGCAAGCTCTTGTAAGTGATGATCAGGCCGAAGGTGGAAGCCAGCTTCATCCGGAATCCTCATTCACGGAGGAACTGGCATCCAAGCCAGCCTATACTGGTGAGTCACCTAACGTTACCACTAGCATTACAAGAGAACCACGTGAGACCACAGCCGCTGACGGATACCGACGATAAACGAGAGGACATATTCAGCAGACAGCCGCATCCAAGCCAGCCTATACTGGTGAGTCATCTTACATTACCGCTGGCCCTATCTTACATTACAGCTCCATTTGACCGCCACCGCCGGATACCGACGACGAGGGAGAAGATATATTCAGCAGACAGCCGCATCCAAGCCAACCTATACTGGTGAGTCACCTTACGTTACCGCTGGCCCTATCTTACATTACAGCTCCATTTGACCGCCACCGCCGGATACCGACGATGAGGGAGAAGATATATTCAGCAGACAGCCGCACCCAAGCCAGCCTATACTGGTGAGTTCTTTTTATCCACAACGAGGAAGCTGATCAGGCCGAAGGTGGAAGCGAGCTTCATCCGGAATCCTTAACCACGAAGGAACTGGCATCCAAGCCAGCCTATACTGGTGAGTCACCTTACGTTACCGCTAGCATTACAAGAGAACCACGTGAGACCATCGCCGCCGACGGATACCGACGATGAAGGAGAAGACATATTCAGCAGGCAGCCGCACCCTAGCCAGCCTATACTGGTGAGTTTTTTTTATCCACAACGAGGAAGCTCTTGGCCTGTATCTCACCTGATGGTGAGTGACGATCAGGCCAAAGGTGGAAGCGAGCTTCACCCGGAATCCTCAACCACGGAGGAACTGGCTATCTTACCTCTAACTGCCGGAACACAACAATGCTGTTAACATTGTTGTAATGGCGACAGACTTAGGTAAGATGGTGGTAGCTAGCCAGGCGGACTTGGAACAAGCCCTACTACCACCAACCAAAATGAACAGAAAAATCTGCCCCCACTGGGAATCGAACCCGGGACCTCTGCGTCTGAAGCAGGTGATCTTACCACTAGACCACAGAGGCGGATAATTTCTCTCTAGTCTGTGATAAGAGCTAACGTCACAAACACGTGTTTTCCAGGTGGCGGCTCACAACTTACACAAGGCAGTGCGCGAATGGTCATCCAAAGACAACGAGATCATCGCAGCAGCCAAGCGCATGGCCATCCTTATGGCTCGTCTGTCAGAGCTGGTCCGCTCCGACTCTAAAGGTAACGCTAGTCTATGGTTGATAAAGCCTGGTCTGTGAGCACGTAGAATTTTGGCCAATGACCCCAAGCTACCCATCCTTCGCGCGTAATTATGTTGCTGTCGCGCTCGCACACTCACTGCGGGCGCGCGTTGCAGACGCGACAGCAATATAATTACGCGCGAGCGATAAGGATGGGTAGCTTGGGGTCATTGGACAAAATTCTACGTGCTCGCAGACCAGACTATAGCGGCCAGAGACAACGAGAGCATCGCAGCTCATAGTCATATGTCTATGGTAACAACATTCTTGTCGATGGTCATTCCTTTCTAGTTGTAGACTGTAAAAAACAGGAAAAAAGGTGTCAGGTAACAATTTTGGCTATGTAGCCATTCAATCCTGCTATTAGCTCTTTATACTATGTATTGTTTACACATGAATATTAATGCTACTATTATGTGTAAAAACAATATTTACATCGTTATATGACGCTATTTCCACTACGCTGCTATTATTTATTTTGTTTGAAATTATTAAATTGAATTTATAAAATAAACTCAATGTATACTTATTACTGCTTTGTAAAAACTGTGTCACACACAATCATCTTTGCACATTTAAAAATTGCTTCGAATACCATTCGGTAGTTTACACGCTGCTACTTATCAAACCTAAAAACAGAAATGCGAATATTCGTCAAGAGGTATTCGCATTCCTATTAGTAACATTTAAATATAATCTCCGTAATGTTATTCGGCGCAAACTGTATATAACTATGCTATCACTGTGTATATCTGTTCATTGCTTTCTGTCGGACGCTAGAGGTCGCTATGAATCTGAGCGGTAAGTGCCTTCAATGGACCAATTATTTACTTTTCATTTATGTGTTTATTCATTTCTATCTTCTTATCTATTGGCTTTATTAAAATATTATGTTTTTAAATACCTAATTCAAAATTTACATTATACAATTTTAAATTACAACCAGAAAAGTGTAATGTTGCTACTAAGTTATATCGTTTTAAGATTCGGTCGTAATAGCAATCTGACTGGAGTTGGAGGAGGCCTGTCCAAAAGATGATTGATAATGATGATGCTGTGTAATTTTGGAAATTTAAACAAGGGATACCGTTGAATTCATAAAAACTCATAAAAAACTCATAAAACTCATTTATTTCTGTAAATAGGCTTAAAAAAAGCACTTTTACACGTCCCAGTATTAACCCTACCACTGCTTCAGGACTATAAATGGGCCAGTGCTGAGAACTTGACACATAATGATATTATTATCTTACAAATTCACTTGTGTTGATAGTTAGAAGATTAAACTTGATTGTGTCTAGTAGTCATTCCAATTAAAGTAAATAAGATGTCACAGCGTCATTTCGCTGTGCTGTGGTCCCAATCACAAACGTTCATGAAAGAAAAAATTGATGCACAAAATGGCCCCCAGTGTGATTTGACGCCGCATTCTCACCTGACTTCTAGTCCCATACGTAGGTAAATTTTAACAGCTGCTAAACCATTATTCATGTCACAACAGGTAGGTCAATTTTAACAGCTGTTAAACCGTTGTTCATATCACATAACAGGTAGCAAGCGTGAGCTGATCGCGACGGCCAAGGCGATCGCCGAGGCTTCTGAAGAGGTCACCCGCCTCGCTAAGAAACTGGCCCTCGAGTGCACCGATAAGAGGATCCGGACGGTGAGTGAGGGATCATCATCATCATTCATGGGAGGAGTCATTTACACTCCTCGCAGACTACAGTACCTCTAGCACGAAAAACTTTCGACTTCGAATCGTTTGCGTATTCTAATCGCCATCAAAAGATTTAGTACGAAAACTAAAACAGCGCCCTTGTGAACGTGTCGTAAAGTGAACATAGTATGAGAAATGGTTGCACGAAACTTATTTTGACAATCAAAATTGTCACGTTATTATGGTTTAATTCGAAAGTTAAGTATTGAATTTTGTCGAATACAAAAACGATTCGAAGACGAAAGTTGTTCATGCTAGAGGTACACACTTTAGTCGACCGATTGTTTGGTTGGATAAAAAGTCTAGGTTTCTCTACGGGATGTCTTAGTTTCCACTGCAGGAGGTCAAACCTCTAATTTACCAGAGGCAAATGAAGGTTTACATTCCTGTGCTGGCCAGACAAGTTGGGCAAGCGTGATGTTCGCATATTTCTTCCTCAGTCGCGCCTTGTGACATCCACGGAAAGAGTGGGATTGGTACATTATCGGAAAATACTATAAAATTATTGTTTACTAAAGCTGTTATTAATACATATTGCAATTATTGTATTTTCCAGAACCTGCTGCAAGTATGCGAGAGGATCCCGACCATCGGCACGCAGCTCAAGATCCTATCCACCGTCAAAGCCACCATGCTGGGCGCGCAAGGTAAGATCCTCAGTTTGTTCACCTTTCATCATCATCATCATCATCATCTCAGCCACAGGACGTCCACTGCTGAACATAGGCCTCCTCTAATGACTTCCACAAAGGCCAGTTGGCAGAAAGAAACATTATTACGATGGACATCACAAAAAAGCCAATGGCACATAGATAATATCAAAAAGAAAGATACCAAGAGTGAACTGAGCACTTGATTAGTGCCATCTTCTGGCAATAGCGATGCCCACTGAAACGTGGCAGCATAATATGCTGTGACCACGAAGGCCACGATTTTCAGGGTGTCTTGTCAAGTGACGCCTCAATACGAGATAGTGATGATGATGATGATAATTTTGGAGATTGCCTTTATTTCAACCAAATGCCATCCACTGCTGGACAAAGACCACATCCAGGTGTTATTAATCCTACGACCTTTAACCTTTTTGCCTTATGCAATGCTAATAAAAATGTTTAATTGGTATTTTGTAACGCTGTAAGCTCTATACAAATATTTATGGTGAATTAATTTAAAACAGTTACCAATTTTTCTAATACATTTACTAAATACTGACACGCTTTGATAATATCTTTAAGGCACTTTATTTAATAACTAATTACAACATTTTTCTTACTTAATGCAAATAATATGGTTATCAAACAAGCTTGCACGAATAGATTAATTTAAAAGTTGTTTGTATGATACTATTCAGTACAGGATTAATAGCATTTCGATATCATACTTCGATCAATTCGTGCCAGTTGGTTTAATAAAGCTATTTTTACTACAAAGACTTCTATGTACTACTAGACAAGCTGCACTGAATTAAAATATTGCTCATCTAATGTTGATATGCATCAACAACAAATCATTAAGTCGTCGCGAGTAACTGACAGCAAATGTGCCGCAAGACTCGAAATGAGATATTGATATTGTTTAGACCTGATTTGAAGACCTTTAAGATGTTTAAATTATTTACGTGCGCATTTCGTTTACATTATTTAAAGTTTTTTAGTTAGAATTAAAATCTGTGACACGTTGTATGAAACGAAATGTCTTTTATTGAAGTAATACCAAGATTTGGCACATACATTTTTATCAGCTTGTCCAGTAGTATACTTGGGAGTACGATTTCGATTGGCGATTAACATTTGATCACTAAACATGTCCGCTTGGCTAACACGCAGTCGGCATGCCGGACTACAGAGGTATTTAAAGCTGTCTACATGCATGGCGATATTGCACGATGCACGTCGCACTTTTTGTGAAGGCTTACCCCCAAATTCATAAAAATGTATGTTTTGTCCCCGTCATTCTTTTCACATTGACATTGACATGAACAAGACAAAATATATTAACTAAAATAGGTTCAGAAAACGTTTGTATTTTTTTATGAATACAGGGGTAAGATTAAAAAGCAATTCTTATCTTTACACTGTGAAGCGTTTGTTCACTAAACACATGAATGAAAGTGGCGAATGTTTAGTAAAAGCATCGTGAAGCATTTACAAATAATTACTGTTTGTGATGATACGTTTCAACGTTTTACAGGAACCTTTTATGTGCATCCACTAAAGTAACCAAAATTTACCATTATACATATTATTGTGTGTGCGTTTTGTATGTTTATATGCGATTTTTTTTATTTCTTGCTTGCAATTTTAATGCTTTTTCGTTTTCTTAAACGACAAGGTGGTTTTTTCGTGAACAGTTATGTTTCTTTGCGCTTTCTAATGTTTTCTTTCCTAAATAGTGCTTATGTCAACTATAAATATGAGACATAATAACGAAACGTATTTCGAAAATAATGTTTTACTGCCATTTATATCGTTCACAAAAGTCTTAAAATCGGGTTTGTGACAAGATCTTTAATATTGTAAGTATTTTATCATTTATCGCATCAAGCTGTTGCTTGATATGGTCTTGAAAACGGCAGCTTATTTGTAGACATTTTTAGTAATTAAAATGGAGAAAATTGCATGTCTCAATGGAAGTAGATTTAAAGATGCTGAAAGAAAATCTGTCAAATTAGATAGCATATCGATAGAATTATCGATTTTACAAGCGACATCTCTTTAAAGCTCTCTGTAAAGTCAGCGTCAAATACTTCGTGACACCCAAAGTGGTCAAAAAGTTGACAACACAACACAACCTTATTCCAATGAGGGCTATCGTTTTTATACTTAACAGTTGGCACCCCTGGCGATTGACAGGACCTTACTCTACAGTGACGCTAACTGGTGAGCGCTAAAACGATTGCCCTCATTGTAACAAAGACGAACGTGTTGCGAACTTTTTGGCCATTTTGGGTGTCACGAGCTATTTGATGCTGACTATACCGCAAACTTAGATTTATGTCTAGAAAATTCTATGAATATTGGTGATGGATGTTGCATCTGCATGTCCTTTGGTGTTGGATAAAAAGGTGATGGGTAGTTCGTCGTAGTTAGTAAATATTTATATTGTTTTGTCATATCCAGGTAGCGAAGAGGACCAGGAGGCGACGGAAATGCTCGTCGGGAACGCACAGAACTTGATGCAGAGCGTGAGTACAGTTTATTTAAATTTATTCACAGATGAGATATATTCAGGCCACAATAGCCAGCGGTGTCGGTGTAGAATTGCCGATTGAGGATGAGGGTAGTTGAACCAAATTGCTGCTGGACTATTGTGGTGAATCCACTCCTAAAACAAGAATATATTATTTTGTGTAACTGGAAGGGTTAATGATTCTTTAAAAAAATAGTAGAAAAATGAGGGGATGAGAATCGAAATTTTTATTTAATGAGGGTTTTCGCGATTGAAAAATCCGCCAGATGGCAATACGTAGACGGGAGGTCCAAATGCTGCATGATTGGTTATTTTTGACATGACATTGACAGATATGTCAAAATCCACCAATCACGCAGCAGTCAGACCCCACATCCACGTCCCGACATCTAGCGGATCTTTCATTCGCGAAAACCCTCATCGTAGTCCACTCAAAAAAGCAGTTGTAGAGTGCGTGAGTGACGGGGCGGGGACTTTTAGTATGTTTACTCCTTAAGCATCCTGAACCAAATTCTGAAGAAATTGCTTAGGTACCAGCTCACTCACTCTGCACCCCTTTTTGGTCACTTTTTGAGTGGACTATTGAGAGAAAAAAAAATCGAATAACCAATTTCAAATGAGGCTTCATCTGAAATCCATTGTTCGATATAGTGCCCTCTTGGAGAAGTTACAAATCGTGACTATTTTTTGAAAACACTTCACAGAGTGAACTAACTCCTCACAGCGATGTAACACCGGAGCGAAGCTTTAGGCATTACATCTGTCACGTTTTGTAACTTGCACACACAGCAACATGACTTTATTAAAATATGCCATCCATGCAGGTGAAAGAGACAGTGAAAGCTGCCGAAGGTGCGTCTATCAAGATTCGCACGGAACAGGGCGGTTACCGTCTGCGATGGGTGCGTCGCTCGCCCTGGTACCAGGTCTGAGGACACCATGCAACCACCATCATCACTGCAGCAGTGGTACCAGGTCTGAGGACACCATGCAACCACCATCAACACTGCAGCAGTGGTACCAGGTCTGAGGAAACCACGCAACCACCGTCATCACTGCAGAAAAGCCACGCCACGCGACCACCACCGAGAAAATTTAACAGCAACCCGAACTTGCAGGACTAATGCTAAATTGCCTCCCTGGTGCCACGCTGAGCACTCGAGTAGCAGGCCTTCAGGAACAGTACTTGACCGCCACTGACCGATATAAATGCAGCAACGACCTTGCACAGCAGATCAGGCCCCGATTGCGCTAAAAATTTTCAACTGCAACGCAACTGGATAATGAGCAAACATCAACTGCTTTGACAAATCCGTATCGCGGTGTCGTTTTGACAGCTAGTTCAAACGATCTTGTAAAGTAAACGGAACGCAACTGCGCCTCTGGAGTAAAAGATGACAGATAGCTACTTCTTAGCTTTCTCACACGCAATTCAAACGCTTCACGAACTTTCGCTGTTTTAGTATCTTAGTTTCAAAAATAAGGTGTTCGGACTTTTAATGGAAAGTGCTGAGTCTGTTGTTTCGTCTATGTTAGCGCGTTAACTTTACCGTGATACCAAATTGCACTTCAGCTGGAATGAAAATGAAGTGTAGACTGGAGATGAATTGAATGAATTGGATACATTACAAATTAGCGCAATCGGGTCCCAGTACTTGACCGCCATTGACCGATATACATGCAGCAACAGCACAGCAGATCACACCTAGCTGCTGTTGTGACCATCAATCTATAACTTACACAGACCCTATTCAATTAGTCACCTCTCATCTTAGAAGTGAAAAAACAAAAATAACTTCGTGTGGTTCATTCTGTTCTTGCTTTACGAACGATCACATCAACAATATTAGCAGGTATCGGCAAATAACATCCATTTCTGATTAAAAAATATGATACATATTTTCTGGTGTCAGCAGTCTTCCAACAGATAGCATCTGATGTATTTTAGAGGATATTTCTTTATCTTAACACCACAACTCTTTGGCAAAGCAATCTGCCATTAATTTTACTATAGCTTCTTGCCGTGTTTATACCACCATAATAAAAACGGCCATTATGTAATTAATTTATAGGATTAATTATGTTTTATTTAAAATACTTTTCTTAACTGTTGCGGTAACTTTTTTCTCTTTAGTTTACGAGTTTATAAGTCTATCTTAATCATAAGTAATAATTAATTATATTAATTTCATTTAATTATTGTCTCACTAATTTAGTTATTTAATTTTAAAATTATTCTAACAGTTGTAAGTGCAATAGTATATTGTTATGTTACAAAATATGTAATCAACATTATTTTCTTCTTATATTGATATGCATATTCAGTGTTTTCAGTTAAAATATATAAAGTCAAATATATTTGAAAAAAGTTGGTATTTATGTACGTAATTTTCATTTAATTAAGTTGTATAGCCTGACCAGGAACATAAAAACCCTGGCATAGAGGCGCGTCAATTGCATTTGATAGTGCAACACTGAGTACAGTCGTACCTGTGTTAAATTAATAGGCTAACTTTATGTATCAGGATTCAGGATTACGGGCTAATTTGATATTTTCATAAATTAACGAAAAAATATTATTATAGGTAACCTGATTTAAATAAATTAAATAAGAATAAGAATAAGAATATTTTTATTGATGTAATACACTGTAACATTTTGTATTGAAACCCTGGCTAAATGAAACCATCAATCGAGCTAGTAGATTTATTTTATTATACATCAATAATCAAATTCAGAACTTGAATATTCAACTGCAATGTCTGCTCATGAAGGCTTCAAACTCGGTACTTCTTTCCCAATCCCATAAAATTCAATACTTAGAAAGTGTAAAATTTTTAAAATAGGTAGTTGAAACAAACCACAGCTAATTTTCATAGTGGACTGACTGTACTATACGATAAACATGTCAGTCAATTTGACAACCTTTGTCGGAAACATTATTCAATGAAAATATTGTCCGAACCCTTAGTATTTCTCTTCGACAAATACTTTAACACATTGTGAACCACTTTTCTTTCACGACTATAAAAATATTTTAGCAATTTAATTCATAAAACCAATTGCGCACATTTAAAATAAAGTTTGTTTACACTTTGACAGCAATAGACTGACATGCAAGGTGACATGTCAATGAAGTTTTCAGTTACTGTTGCCATTAAAAGAAATTAGTACCATTAGTTTTCCGCAACATGGCGAGGGTTTTTATGTTCCTGGTCAGGCTATAACATTAATATTTTACATTTAGATGTTTTTTATTTGACAACGAAATTTTTTAACCAAAATTTTAAGTTAGGAAGTGTAAAAAGTGTGATTTAAGAATGGAAGTGCCATTGTAGTGCTTTACGATAACCAGCGGTGATATGAGTGTCCTAACGATTTGTATTAGAAGTACACATTTAGGCGGAAAATTATCTAAGGCTACGGTCTCCAATAAACGCTATACGTGGCGTACGACGTCAGCGCCAAACGTTCCCAGTGCCGGATTTAGAAGGCTGACAATAGTGAACGAGTTTCTTGCGCTGCCTCTTTTCAGCACTGGCCCATTTACTGTCCCGAAACAGTGGTAGGGTTAATATTGGGACGTGTAAAAGTGCTTTTTAAAAGAGTATGTATTGCTAAAATAAAATTAGTTTTTTTTATGGAAGCCTCGGGACAACAAAGGAGTAAAGGCCCCTGGCCCCAAAATATTTTCCATATAAAATGGTCAATTGTACTCTTTGGTAGGTACGGATACACATCTTTTTTTCACTCCGGAGTTACACATCTCTACTGCCGACAGAGTTTACCGCGTTTATTTCTTTTTTAAATTTTTTGAATGAACCATAAACAAGATTACAATAAAAACTCACCGAAATGTCAAAACCATGTAATTATTGAGCAATGGAAGTCAAAAACGTTTCCTCATGATTACTGCCTAAATCCGGTCCCGAACGTTCCTTTCGACGTTCATACGTCGATGTCAATGTCTGAAAGAGTTCGCAACAGTACATTTGTATAGTAAGCATAGAGCGTTACGTTGTACGTAAACTACATACTGCGTTTATAGGAGACCACAGCCTTATAGTTGTAAGTAATGACGTTGTAAGGTGTGTGATATAATAACGGATATGCTTTATGTATGGATTGTGTTCATTTATAGCAGCTTTAACTCGCGACTCGGTATTCTAGTGGTCTTATACTTAAATTCTGAAGCGTCACTTAACATGTTAACTTTATTTCTTACCAAAACTATAACCACAATTTTAATTAATTACTTTCGAATCACCTTATTTTATTTTAATTATTATAAAACAAAAACTGGTGCAGCTAAAAAAGTAAAATCATAACCACAAATTTTAAGTTCTTTCGAATTAACTTAATCATTATGAATCAAGAACTGGTGCAGCTAAAACAGTATTTATAAGCTTTAGAAAAAAGTGTTGGACGGTATAAATTTAACACATTACCACTGCTTTGCGTCGCGCAATCGGTTAAAAACAGCCATTTATTTAAAATCTATAAAGAAGTGTATCCGTTATTTGTGAAAGGTGCAAGCTAATAAACCTTTTTTAGACTAGTGTTAATGTATTTAAACAAATATGGTTTTATTTATAAAATACTAAATGTATTTAACATACTATATTTTACTATTGACCTCTATAATCAGCATCTATGTGATAAAGGTAGTGTCGTAGCCATTTTTCTGTTGTAAAACTAGTTTAAGCTTAGTTTAGTGACTATACTTATCTGGAATTTAGTCCTACATATAGGTAGCTATTTTTGAAGTCGGATAACTTTGTAGCATTGGCAATTAAAGGAATGTCGTGAAAAACGACAAGTAAAAATACAACGCCTCTAAATATTGTAAGAACAGTTCTAAATATTATTAAAATTGATTCATTTCTTTTTAAACTTAGTGACCAACCTTGTACTGCTCTATAAAAAAGGCTAAGCTCTTTTTCATGACATTTCTGAAAAGTTTAGGCAACTAAAATATATTTTTGTATGTGCGTATGAGTGAACATGAAATAAATAATATGTAAGTCTAAGTACAGTCGCATTAATAATGTAATATTACGGTGTAATTGTAAATAACTATTGGTTGCTAATCTAAATTTACTAAATCATGTGCTTTTTGGATTTTTTTTACAAATTTTACCTTTTTGTTGGTTATTTTAAGCCTTATTTATTCTAATAAACGATTTTTATTTAATTTGAGTTTTAGTTGCGGTTTTTTGTTGTAAATTAAGTAACTTTAAGCATAAACTATACAATGAGCAAGTTTCCACTTGGCCTAAACGTGTAGCGAATTACTGTAAAGTTTCTAGAATAAACCGTCGAATAAACAAAACTAGTACGTAAACTACAGGTTTTCTCACATAGCTTCACTGAATACTCGATAGTTAGGTAGAAGTTACGTAGTTGGAGCACATCAGATCACACATTGTTGTGGCAAAAACGCCCCTACGTCAACTACACAAGGTGGCACTGTGTTGACACATCAAAGTGATGTTCCTCATTCAATATAATGCTAGGCACAAAATTGGTTAATATTTCCTTATTTATAATAACGATATTCATTGTATTACAATATAAACAAAATATGATGACATTTGCGCTTGGACGCATTCGCTGGTTTTGAACAGCCTTACCTACCTAAGGCAAAGTCACAGCTAAATTTAATACACATACATAATTATAATTGCAATGTATTGTGTACCAAATAAACGTTCTTTCTTTAAAACGTTTGAAGATCCACCATCTTTTCGCACTAAAGTTAGAACATGCTTAATGGTTGTGTAGGAACTATTTAGCTTTGCGGTGTAACTTATCAGCTAGTATTCAGTACGTATTAGGAAAAAATTGCATAGCGTGTGTCATGGTAGCGCATTTTCTTACATAACTTTTCAATTCCTATCATTGGAGGTCCGAAAATATTTCTCATACAATTTGATACCATAATGATCATTCTTCATAAAAAATTTAAAACCTACACATTTAAAAACATAATCATTGATATTCATAATATCACTAATCATACACTTAGTTTTTACTAATATTTGTTTTCATATATTTTTCTGTACTAATGATCGAAACTCATAATCATTCGAATTAATAACTATAATATTCATAAATGTGATGTATCCTAATATTTGTTTTCATAAATTTATTACTCATAAGTGTATTTATCCATATTATTGAAAATCATGATGTCTATATTCGTATTAAATCGTATTTTAACATTAAATTAATTTGAAATGGTCCAAAACAGGCAATATTTTGTGCCACAAAACTAACGTGACAGAAACGAATCGCTGCAAAACCGACTCCACGTAGTCTTGTCTGCCCTACCCCTAGAGTGTAATTTAAAAGCCGGAGGCGCGGAGGGAGGGCAGCCCTCGCCCGCTGTAACGAGGCTCAGGCGCCCGGGTGAGCTGGAGCGGCTGAGGCTGGTCGCCGAGGCGCCGAAGGCGCCGATGGCGATCCAAAAAGCCGAAGCTGCGGAAGCAAGCGTGGGTGCCTGAGCCTCGTTACGCAAGGGCGGAAGGGCTGCACATCCCGCAGCGCCGGAGACGAGGAGATACCAATGCATGCTGCATGCTTGCTTTCATGCTGCATGCTCTGCATGCTTATCTACTCTATTAAATTATACATGATTTTTTAAAGATACGAGTATGTCTGTTATAAAGTAAATTATTCTGAACAACAACATTATGAGTTGAAGTATGTTCTTAGTAACAACATTATTAATTAAAACAATATGATCAATGAATGTTATGAAGAAAAAAGATCTGAAAATAAAAATTATGTATTTTAAATGGTTCTTGGTAGTAACAGTATTGATAAAAAAATTATGATTACTAACTGTTATGAGCTCCGATGGTAGTAATAAAAATGTATGAATAAAAAAAGTATGAAAAACAAAATTATGAAGAGAGATTATTATGAACACAAATCGGTAGTAAGACAAAAAATAGGATTTAGAATTTTATGTGAGCCAATATAGAACCGTGTGTCATTATTGTAACCTTTATTTATAAAGTTAGAAACGACCTAAGTTAAGGCTCTGTTATTCAGAATGGCGTATAAATGACATCAACAACAATAATTTACATCTAAGCCGTTGGCCGATAGTTGTGCCCGATATTAAAAATTGTATGAAGAATCGGCCAAATCAAATCGGTGTAATGTGCGCACTTCCATACACGCCCATACTGATCAACTGCCCGACTAAACTATCGGCCGACAAAAAATCGATGGTCTGCGCATAGGCTAAAGGCACATAAGACGTGACACATCGACGAAGAGACCACGGACCACCTTTATCCTTTTGAAAAAAGAGCTTACTTTTGCAGTGTAACTGTTACACGATGTGCCACTCGCTTCGGGTTTTTCGTTAAAAACATTAACAGCTTTGTCAGTTATGGTTGTGAGAAAAATTACGTCTGATTGTAAAAAAAAATATAATAACTAAATATTGAGTTGCGACGCTTCGTAAACCAATAAGGTTTAGAACTTTAGGCTATACGCATACATAGAGGTATTTTTTAGAAAGAGATGAGAGACGTAGGTAGATTAGATGGTTTTATTGATGAAAAATTGTTATTTCAAGATACTAATTTATTAATCATGGTCAATACCTAATGGTCATCGAACGGGAAATGGCGGAGTCTTTATTTACGTCATTGTAGGATTCGGCGATAGAGCTAAAATTAGAATTATCGTCATCAAAGTGACGCTGTGATGGTCAATGTCATAGTTAACTTTAATTAGTTAGTAATTCAATAACATCTAGAATTAAAACACCTTAATTTCAAATGCAGTAGTGCGATTTTAGCGAGAAGAAAATTAAATCGATGAAACCTCCACACACTTAATAAAAATTCATGAAACTAGAGAGAAACTTACAAAATCTTAATTTGGTTGCTTATAAAATAAGGATGTATTTTAAGTAATTTCTTAAACCGAGAAATCGGATAATGATTAATTATTGTCACAAACAGTACAATGTCGAGAAGTATTCTTGATCTATCCCCGGACTACTCATTCTTCACTGATTGGGTTTTATTCTAGGCCAAACTGAAGATCCTGGGTATACAGGAGTGGCAGTGGTGGGAATAGTCCCGTTAATGCTTAATTATTATTATGCTTATTAATTTGTTGTAACCTAAAAATAGTGCAATAATTCTGCTGTTGATGATTGGTGCACAGACTACAATAATAGGTACTTATTAACTCAATAATTACATTGAATATTTAATAATGTTTCGTTCTCGCTGCTCAGGAATATGTACAGTTAACTTTCATTTATATTATTGCAACAAATTTTCTTTTAAGATACATAAGCATAATAAATTATGGTCATTTATCAAAAGAGACAGTTCGTACGACCGGACAAGTTACTCAGTTAAACTTAAACGCATAGATAAGAGTATAAAATTAATATCTTTATACAGTAAGATAAAGTAGGTAGAGTTAAAGACACTTAAATTAATAAATCACTTTCATTGGTTAAATAATTTATAAGTTATTTAGAATTTCTTCTTTATTGGCTTAAGTTCATGCTTTTTAATGTTACTTTTTCTTGTTTATTTGTTATAGTTTTCGTTTATTTTTTTCTCAATTTGCTTCTTTCATATACCTAACCATCTTTTCACTCTTTTCTCAACTTTTTGTAAGCTTGGCGGAAAAAAGCGCTAGTACCTAAGTAAAATGGAGTCCTTTTTGCGGTAAGTGCTGTCACTGTCAAATAAATGTATGAGAAAACGTCACTTTTGAAGTTCAGCAAACGCGTCCTAGCCGAAAACATGCTAAAGCTGCATGCAGCATGCCATGGCAATCGCCATTTTGCTAACAATTTCTAACAAGTGCTATTTTCTGCCAAACGCAGCCCTTGATAACTTTACTAAATAGAGAAATGGCTAAGTACACTTCTGATACAAACTCGACGCTTTAGATTAGGGTAAGGTTAGCGAGGTTACACTGTGAAGTGTAGTGGTTAAATGTAAACTTCCAGCACTAAACTGATAGAGATTAAACTATTTTTCTTTATAGCGAAATAAACATATTTATTCTTCTATTTATGTGATTTTATTCTGTATTACCCTTTATGTTCACCGTAAGGCATTCTCTACCAGTTAACCTGTGAGTCCTCCCTGAGCAATACGCTCCGAAAATATGTATGTACCCTTGCGTCTTAATATTCTCTTTAAAATACCGTTCAGATTTATAGCCATAATTTAATTTGGATCCAAAGAAATTGCAGTACTTAAGTTATATTATCTAGTTGAAATTTCAATGTAGGTACTGATTACTATAATAACATTAACTGTATGTATGTAGGTAAAATGTAGATTGTAGCGGATGGAGTGGGATCGGTCATGGATAATGTGATAAAGACCGTAAACTTTTATACTTTAACACTTTTAATTTATATTATTGTGTATAAAATACCTGGAAGCTGGAAGGGATCTAAGTTCTCGTCAGTACGAGACATGTCAGACCCTTTGGTGGCATATAAAGTCTCACGATATAATGTGACAACAATGTATAAATATATTAAATATAATTACATTAATTGCTCAGCCTTGAGTCAAAAAATCACGTGCATTCGAGTATTAATAATGAACCGAAATAAAATACATTATATCTGTCTGTTTACATGAACCGACCAATCTGTCAATATTTTCCGTAAAGGAAAACTATTTAGCGTATTATTCCAAGTTATCATAAGGATGAGGCCACGGCTATTTCGATCCTGAACAGGACAAATTCTTAGTTTGGTTCGTGTTACACATTCAGTAGACGTGTTAGTTGTTTGTAGTTTTGAAGTTTTAGAAGTGGTGGTGATTGGTGAGTCTCAGATTTATTCTTTTCCCTGGCCTTTTTCCCATTGTTTAGGGTCTGCTCTCCTTGTTTTGAAGCGCCAGGACAGCTGTAAAATTTACTCCGCTGCACTTCTAGGTTTCAAAATGGATCAGCCGGCTGTCTGTCTTGGGTTGTCGAAATATTTGTGTCTCTAATGCCCGTTTACACCACCAATCACTAATTTTTAAATGACCCCTATGTATGTGACATAACAGGAATTTTGTTTACATAGGGGTCACTTATAAATTAGGGATTGATGGTGAAAACGGGCAATAAGTTTAAGTCCTTGGCCACTGTTGAACGCCAGGTGGCCAGTCTCAATATTTTTAAGTTACATATTTTTTGGTAGTTAGGTAGGTACTTCGTAGAACTACAGAATCAATATGGGTTACTTACTGTAGAACAACGATTGTGGGGATTGTTGATTAGTGAGTGAATCAGTATCTTTTAGTTAATCAATGAGTTAGTCATTTATCTTTTTGGTGTGAATGAGTAACCTTATGGAGATGAGACAGTCACAGTTCCGCTTACTATGAAATGTGTTTACTTAATTTATAAAATTGGCTAATAAAATTGACGAGTATTTGAATTATTCATAGGTAAGTACCTACTAAATTGAAGTAAATTCTGACAACGTTTGTAGTTAAGTACAATACAGAAGTAGTAATCATAATTGTTTTTAAAAGAGACAATTTTCGTATTCGTATCTTATCAATATTTAATGTTTGATTTTCAGATGCCCATCTCGGAGCAATCATATAGTGGCAGCTACTCCGTAACTTAAGTGTGTGATTGAACGAAATTGAGCTAAAATAATTTAAAATCGTCCAATAGTAGGTATATTAAAGAGATTCTAAACAACTAATTACAGAACTTACCTGCGGAGCAAGAATTTGATGATCGCATTCGAGTATTTTTCCTCGTAAATATACGCTGCATACATTAATGGTGACGTCATCAATGACGTAAGTGGCTTATCGGAGCGGGAAAAATACTGTTATTTTAACTGTTTGAAATCAAGTTTTACAGCGTCAAGTTCAAGTTTGCAGTCGTGTGGATAGAGCTAATAATAAAATGCATAGGTTGCATTTAATTTTAACTGGTTCGTGTATACAGGGTGTAGAAAGGTAGGAATTTCCGAAGTAATAAAGAGTCAGTCATTACAGGGAAAATAAAAGTAAAAATCCTGTAATTTTTTTCTAAAAAAAAAACATATCTGCTAGGCTAGACAATAAATCTGACTGTTCATGACATAAAACTAAATAATAAAAGCCCAAATAATATAATATCATTAAATACGTGCGAAAAATATTTTATTTTAGACATGCCTTAATCTGGCTCTACAATATACACCATAATTTCAGAAAAAGGAAAACTATTATCAATACTATTCAAGTAGGTAAGTATAGACTGCATCCTGTACAGTCTACTAATAAACAGGTTCTGATTTACTGAAATCAAAGTAACATATACATGAAGCAGTGTTTCTGTTTGTATGAAGCTTGTGAGACGACTCAAAATACCGGAAAAAAGTATTGTTCCCTGCTTTACACCCTGTATATGGCACGGTCCTTGCCATGCATAAAAATACCGCATGCCTTATTATCAGAAACCCTTCCATACTGATAACTTAAATGAGCACACGTCTCCTTATTCGTCATCTCAAGGCTGCCGAGAGTGTTGTGTTGTCATAACACTGATGATTCACTTCTGACACATCCATGCAGTCTTGAAGCCAGTGTGAGGTCAGACGTCGAACGGGAGAGTCGATCGAGTAACTTATTGGACGAGAAAAATCGTGATAAAAAGCGGTACAGTGACGTAACAACCTGTTTGTGGAACCTAGTATTATATCTGTGGTGGAACTTAAGTTTATAAGTTAAAAGTAAGTGACAAAGTTTTAAAGTTAAGTTGAAAGTGTTGTTGAAGTTGGAAACGTGTGTTATCATCTGTTTTGGTTTATAAATAAGTGGATACGGTATGTATGTTGTACTTACTATGTTATCGCATAATATAGGGTGTTGTTGTGTTCCGTAAACAAACAAAGAAACGGTGATAGCACGAACTTAAGGAAAAGTTTTATCAAAATGAGCTTAGTGGGTATCAGTGTGATGATTGGCAAATAGCGAATGATGTTGGTAGAGTGTTACAAATAGTCACAGGTTCGGAGCTCGAAAAATATAATCACTTGTTATCTGCTATTAAGTACCTATTGGTATTTTGAAATGTTTAGTAAACGCCATATTAAACTGCCTACTGTATTCAAATACAACAGTTTAACAGGAAAGTAGGTATTCATTAAATAGTTCAATTTTAATGGAGTGAATTCACTTTAATTAGCTTCATAACAATAAGTGAAGACTTCAAACTTTTAAGTGTTCCGTATAAGTAAAGTGTGAAGGTGATCCAGTTAAAACTAGTTGCAGAAACTTTCTGAAACATTTAAAAAACATCTCTTTCAACTGTTTTCGGCTATAACAAACATAAATGTTTTAAGATTTGTATGCTAACAAAACGTAGTGAAATTAATACTTAATTCAAAAATATCTAAATGAACTTAGAATTTTGAAAGCTCACTACTTTCAAAAAGCTTTGTTTTTGCATTTTTGCTGATGACCTCTAAAGAAACCTTGGCCGCGACAAATCGAAGTCATGCCGTAAGGTCTGTGACCGCGCCGGACGCGATACGTTAGCGTCAATAAAAAACGAAACGAAAACGATTGTGTGGGGAATATTTATTTTGGTAAAACTTTTGCGAATTCGCTGGAACTGGAATGCTTGCGAATGCTTGAGTCATCGTGATTCTAGTTTACCTGTTACTTCCTGTAGTGTGTAATTCGATTTATATGTAGAATCAATGTTATTGCGAAAACTGATTACGCATTTAGATTTGTTGTACATATTTGCTAATAATGACACATCTAATTTATAATATTGGCTTAAATTCTATGAACATTCTTGGAATTTACTTTGGATTGTTTTTTTTTTTTATCCACAACGAGGAAGCTCTTGGCCTGTATCTCACCTGATGGTAAGTGACGATCAGGCCGAAGGTGGAAGCGAGCTTCACCCGGAATCCTCAACCACGGAGGAACTGGCTATCTTACCTCTAACTGCCGGAACACAATAATGCTGTGAACATTGTTGTTATGGCGACAGACTTAGGTAAGATGGTGGTAGCTAGCCAGGCGAACTTAGAACAAGCCCTACCAGTCCTACCACCAACCAAACCGAACAGAAAAATCTGCCCCCACTGGGAATCGAACCCGGGACCTCTGCGTCTGAAGCAGGTGGTCTTACCACTAGACCACAGAGGCGGTTAAAAAGGCGGTTTTGAATGATCTTAAGGTCATTTCTTTTTCGAGTACTTACCACAGTAGTACTGTAGTGTTCTTGGTAGAGTCGCTCTTGACCTAATAAATGCATTTAATCAATTTTACTTACGCCTTTTTGAGTCCTGCAAGTGGCAAGTGTTAAGGTATAGAAGTAAACGATGCGTACGAAAAGGTAAACATGTAGTACGACTTACGAATCTTGAATGTATCTCTATCTTGTAATGATATTCATGTTTAGATAACATAATGCGTTAACATAATAGTATTTAGTGGACGACAAACAATTAGACAGATAAATAATTAGATACTCTATTGCACAACATTCAAAACAAATGACTACAAACAATTTAAAGGATAGATCTACATATAGAGAATCGTACAGAACCATACCTATCAAGAAATATAAAACTTTAAACGGTAATTAGGCGGACTTGTCTCAAAGAAGCGACATCTTCCAGGGTGAAGTCAGTATCTGTGTAAAATAAAATGTCGGAAAGTCGTCTTAAATCTTTCTCATTTATTGCATTAATTAAATGACCGCTAAAGACTATTTTTTAATGAATAAGTCGCGGCTAAGGACGTTTAGGACGAACTGACAGTATGTTCGGCGCACGCGCAGCTTGGATCGTTGCAGCTGTGACGAGCGATAGCCATGACTAAGGACGTTGTCTTTGCGAATGCCATGATTCACTTTTGTCATCATCGGTTAAAATCTGGCCGGATGACGGTTTTGGGTTTAATTTTAGATGCTAAGCTTATTCACTGATTGTATACCATACGACCATAGTTTCTAAGACATCACTATGAATTATTATGACCTATTAAATATGCATGAATATTTTCAAATGTGTAGGTAGATGAATGTTGAGGAAAAAAGCCGCTCGGCCTTTCCGCATATACCTACTTACAGGTTGTCCCAAAAAATTAGCACAAAAAACACCTAAAATAATCAAATAAGGGCTGATGAATCCTCCGTGATAATTTTGGGACATCCTGTATACACTCGGCGGGCCGGCATTGTAGCAGACTTGTTCTGTGTGACAAAACCGGGCGGTAAAATCGAAGCGTAGATAAATGATTTTGTTTGTCTACACTTCTACACTAATATTATAAAGAGGAAAACTTTGCTTGTTTGTTTGGTTGTAATGAATAGGCTCAAAACCTACTGGACCGTTTTTAAAAATTCTTTCACCATTCGAAAGCTACATTATCAACGAGTAACATAGGCTAAATTTTATTTTGAAAAAAAAAAAAAATAGGGTTTCGTAAAATATGTAGATAATGTAGTCCACGCGCGCGAAGCCGCGGGCGGAAAGCTAGTCGTTTATATTCCACCTTTATTTGTAAGTACCTGATGTTCTTTGCCCTGTCCCCAGCAACCCCATGAGCCATGGCCCCGCTGTCGCTGAAGATAGTCCTGGACGAGGGCGCGGTGACCCGCACGCTCAAGTTCGAGTCGTCCACCACGGTCGCCGCCGCCCAGGCGCAGGTCAAGGAGAAGATACTCACGGGGGACGATGGGAAAGGTGATTATTCTACTCTGAAAATCATATTAGACATATAATTCCACCGAAGCTGGACGTAACACTAGACCTACGCCAAAAAGAAACGTCACAAAATAAGATCCTCCGCCTTTGAGATCGACTGTCCATCGAGCAGATAAGCTTCCCAAAACCACTTTTGCCATTTCAATTCTAAAACCCTATTAATACGTATAGTGATTAGACTAGCTTCGTTCGTTCGTACGTTTCAGCCAAATGACGTTAACTGCTGGACAAAGGCCTCCTCCACGGTTTTCCACAATGAACGGCCTTGCGCTGCCCGCATCCAGGCTCTTCCCGCGACCTTCACTAGATCGTCGGTCCACCTGGTAGGAGGCCTGCCCACGCTACGTCTTCCAGCCCGTAGTCGCCACTCGAGAACTTTTCTGCCCCAACGGCCATCGTCTCTACGAGCTATGTGCCCCGCCCACTGCCACTTGATTAGGCTTTAATAGTAATTTCTTCGTTTTTAAGACCGATGTTCGACCTATATATATAGCGATAGCCACTTCAGTTTGCCATATTTTTTGATGTAGTGAAAATAAGAGGATCATTTCATGGCCGCATGTCTCACCTACCCTTATTTGTTTATTATTTTAACGCATGTATAAGACCTAGCCTGGCCTTTGTTTGCACTTCTCAGGGCTTGTCGAATTCGATCGTTAGTTAATCAATAGAGTCGAACGAAAGAAAACGAAGATGGCTAATATTTTCCTTTTCCTCCAGTATACGGCCTGTTCCTGACGTCAGCTGACGATGAGCGCTCAGGAGTGTGGCTGGAGGGCCACCGGCAACTGGACTACTACATGCTGCGCGACGGGGACCAGCTTCACTACCTGTGCCGCATGAGGAACCTGCGCGTCAGGTTACTGGATGGTGAGCACCCTCCTCGCAGTCAACCTGTCAACCTTAACTTCGAACTCCTCCTATGTTCACACTAAGGCCCAGAACAGACGGTGAAACGCAACTGCAACGAAACTGCAACTTTCTGATGATTCTTATGAATGAAACTGAAACTGAAAGTTTCAAACTGGTCGCGCTATGTGTGGTCTCTCAACGAACGCTATGGCAGAAACTTAGATGCAACTCAAAAGTAACTAGCAGTTGCAGTTGCGTTTCACCGTCTGTTCTGGGCCTAAGCGATAATGCGAACAGCTAGGGACTGAAATTCACTTTTGGAGATTGTCAGATTCAAGATTGTCTTGTTGATTCAAGCCGAAAATGTCTTTAACAGTGTAGGTACGAGTATTTATTTTAGATACACAGTCATTTTAAAACGTACATCTCCTAAGGGAATCGAACCCATCGCAGTTACCTTTGAATGAGGTGCCTAATCCTATACAACACTAAATATCTTGTAGGTATAGTGGTGCCATTATACAAACAATTTTGCTTAGTTTAGGTATTAATATATAATTTTACCTTCGCACACTAACCTTAATTTAAGTAAGTGAAATCAAATGTATCTAGGCTAAGTTTTATTAAGTAATAAATTTATTCTTATTCTTATTATGTAGCCGATTGAATAGTGCTCTTAATAAATTAACTGCGACTGTGTCTTTAAAATAAATAAAAAACGTTTCAGTCTAGTTCTTTGAACTCTATAAAAACTGGACATTTACTGAGAGTGAAGATAAATTATTTTTATCGACCGGTTAAACACTCGTCCAGCGTAATTTCCATTTTAGTTCAATGTGAAAAGATTACTGTAGGTTCTTGATACGGGAGAAAACTTGCTATTAAAAGAATATGACATGACCGCGGGTTCAATAAAAACATAACATAAGAATTTTTGTTACTTCTACATTTATTACTATTTTTTTTGCATTCAAGTGAAGCGTGCGAACTAAACTTGAAAATTACTCAAGTGGGAATCAAACCCACGACCTTTTGGTTGCCGGGCGATTGCTCTGTTACTTTGCGAGTTTCGTTTTGTGCCCGACATGGTCCCTAATGTTTTCAAAATCAAATTCAATTTATTTATTGCTTCCTAGTTAGGTATAGTCCATTGACAGTTTAACTCTCCCCCGGGACAAACTGGACCTTCACTGGTTGGGTTCTTATTGGCGGTCAAGCTGTAGATCCTGGCTACACAGGAGTTGCAGCGGTGGGAACGAGAGGTGGGAATAGTGCCGTTTAGGTGTCCAATATTATTTTGAAGATGCTAATGTAACGTGTGGAATAACAATAAAGAATTTGTATGTTTGTATTGACCAGGATCCGTGAGGACGTTACAAGTGGACGAGTCCAAGACAGTTGAGGAGCTGATGGTGGACATCTGCGCCAGGCTCGGCATCACAAACCACGACGAATATGGCTTGGTGAGTTTGCTACGAATACTTACTATTGTAAACTGTACTGTAGTAGTAAGTGTACTGTATTGTGTACTGCTTCTCCAGTTCTCCACACCACAGTTTATGGTGAAATCTATGTCCTGCAGTAGAACATGCTTAGTTTGCTTGAGAATAATCGGGATAAAATGATAAAATATTGACCGTTCGTTTTGGAAATCCTTGGGTGAGGCCTTTGTTTGTGCCTTTGTCCAGCTGAGGACGTCATTGGGCTGAAACATGTTTAGGTTTAGTTTTCTAGAGTTCATGCGGCATAAAACGTATTTTGTTTTCCGTTCGAAATGGCTGAAACACTTTGTCGATTAGTACATCCTTGAAAAAGAGGCTGATAAAGGTGACTGAGTTTCTTACAGCGTTCTTCTCAACATTGGCTCATTTATTATGCCGAAGCAGTGATAGGGACATATTGGGACTGTAAAAGCGCTTTTTAAAGCTTATTTTCAGAAAATAAATGACTTTTATGACCTTAGTTTACTTACTCACGTTTTCTAATACCTAATTTCTATACAGTGTCACGACCGGGAAACAGAGCAGGATGAGAACAAACTGCCAGCCGGCACGGGGACGCTGACGCTCAAGCGCGTGGCCCAGAAGAAGGAAAGAGATGCCAAGCTCGAACAGCTGAGCAAGAAGATCAAGACTGATGATAACGGTAGGCTAGTTAAAAAAAAAACTTTTAGTCCGTCAATTATATTATTAAAAAATATTGGACACGTACATTTTTATTTGTCAATCAAAAAAGGAATTACGAAGTTATGGTTCGTTAAAGTTCCGCGTGACGTCACAAAGTGCTAAACTTTTATGCACTCCTTGACATTACGGGCCTTTTCTATTGAAATTTGGCGCGCTATATTTCTTTCAATTTTGATTAGTTTAAAAAAGTGAAAAATACGTGTCGAGTATTTTTTTATAAGTTAACTGACGAACTAATTCAAACTCTTGCTTTTTTTTACCCAGGAAACATCCCTTTCACGATGAGATTCAGATTCATAAGTTTTTAACCGCGATAACTTTATGCTATGTTGATATTGATGTGGTGTTTATTCAACTACTAACTGGTTAAAGGTTTTTAAATGGTTGTAATAATCAAGTCTTTGTTCCCAGTGGAGTGGCTGGAACAAAAGTCCACCCTTCGCGAGTTGGGCGCGGGAGACGCGCCGTTGCTGCTAAAACGCCGTCTGTTCTATTCCGACCGAAATGTGGACGCAAGAGACCCGGTACAGTTGAACCTGTTGTATGTGCAAGCCAGAGATGCTATCTTGGAAGGAAGACATCCAGTCACAGAGGATCAGGGTAAGTTGACTGCACTATCCATCTCTGTTACTCGTCCTGATGTGGTAGTGTGCGAGGGAGACAGATTAAGGCTGTTCTACTCCGACCGGAGCGTGGATGCAAGAAACCCTGTGCAGTTTCGATAACTCTTATAATGCGAACAGCTAGGGACTGGAATTCGCTGCCTACTGCTGTCTATCCCGAAAACTATAATCCAGGTGCGAGTGAATAGGCACTTACAGGGCAGATATGTACCATCCTAGACTGCATCTCACTTAACACCAGGTACCATTGTGGTCAAATACCTGCCTTGTGCTACATAAACAAATTCAGCTATACGTGTAAGCCAGAGACGATATTTCGTCACCAATGACAGATAATCTGCTTTCCTATAGACCCAATACACTGAACTGTCCCACCCGTGACATTGACAGGGGGCGCCACCGTCAACCGGATCGCTAGTTCCGATTTTTGCCATGTTGGAAACTATGTAGTTGAACGATGGTGGCTCCCACCTTTCATTGAGTTTGGTAGGACAGTTCAGTGTAGGTCTCAATATAGGCATGTGTTTAAGCATGTTTTTTTTGAGTTTACTTAGTCTTACAGGGTTTGAAATAAAAATAAAATTAAAAACAAAGTCTTTTAATGACAATCATCAACAAAATAACGGAAATATTTACATGAAAACAAGTCTCTATATCCTAAGTTCTAAACTATCTTGCGCTACTACTCCCCGGCTTGTCGTCTTTCCCGACTATCTGCTTCAGCTCGTAGTCCTGCACCACCTGGAATATCTTCGATTTAGCCTGGTTCAGGTAGTACGGACTGAACGACCTCATAGTCGATCCTATCGTCATAAGGAAGACTTCTAAAGGATCTGCGGAGTTCAGCGGTAGTGCGTGCTCATTATAGCTCTCTTCATGTTTTCGCTTCATATTTGGTTTGGTCTCATGTTCATATTCGTCCATTCCGTCCACTACGAAAACTTCTTCGGGCATCTCAACCTCGCCGCTCGCTTCGTCCTCTAAAAATTCCGCCAGGTCTTCGGAGCCCGCGTCCTCGGTAAAGTCTCTGAAGAAAGGCGTCATGAAGGACAGTTCCTCTTCGTATTTGTAGTGGATTGCACTTTGGGGAGGGTTCTTCAAGCGTTCTTTCAACTTGCGCCGCATCATGTCCCGGATGTTGATCCAGCGGGATTTGCACTTGGCACCTGTAATAAGTAAATAATAAATCCTTGGACATTTTGCACTGCGCCTCTAGTCGCTAATTTGTTAGATCTAATAGTTACGCGGAGTCCATAATCCAGTATTGATAGTAGCGCCCTCTTGACAATTCATAGCTAAGTCGTTTCAGTATTGAACATCATTTTAACCTTAGATTAATAAAAGATTTTAACTAACTTTTAGGAAGAAGAAAGATATTTTATGAACGAATACGGAAGGCTGCAGTCCGCGAGGAATGGCGCCGTATTACGAGGAACATCTCTCTGAATCGTGATTCAAAATGATGACCACGACCACTCTGACAAGAGTGTACCGACTGAGAAGAAGTAGATTTTAACCAATGACGATAGATGGCGCTTTTTAGACACGTCTTATTTATTTATTGAAATTTATCTGTCACATATCGTCATAAATTATAGCCTTTAAGTTATTCTGGGTTATAAAGAATAATACGGTAAAGTTTCATCAAAATCCGTTCAGTAGTTTTTGCGTGAAAGAGTAACAAACATCCATCCAGACATCCAAACTTTCGCATGTACCTATAATATTAGTAGGATATGAAATATACATAAGAGCTTAGAGTTTAGAGTAGTACCCGGGTTATCAGACACACGACAATCACAGAAACGTTGTAGAACAGTGCACTAATAAGTGTAAACAAAACAACTCACCTGGCCTGCCGATTTTGTCGCTTATTTTCTGCCAGGCAACTTCGCGGGCCTCGTAATCCGCGTATTTGGAGTGCTTTGTGTTGTACAGAATCGCGTTTTCCTTCACCAGCGCTATTAGTGTCAGATCTAGGCTTTTGTTGAATGGTAGTCTCTCTCTTTCTTTCATCTTGAAAGACATTTTTACTTTTACCCTTACCGTATTACAAAATTTACACTGAACTGAGTTTTTGGCGCCACTTTTCGTCACAAATTTTATTGTTATGTATTGTTGTGACACCGCTAGCTATAATTGAAAATTGTATCAATGCCCAAAATAAGGAAATAAACAACAAATTAGTTTAAATATTGTTATCGTGTGATTCACGTACGCGTCCCGCGCGGACTGGCGACCTCGCCTCGCCGTCGTGCCGTGCGCGGAGCGGCAACGTCGCAGACCCGATTGCTTTGCTCTGTGAACCGGAAAGCGACTCGCAAGCGAGTTTCGATCGAGATATTTTAAAAATAATTATTTTACAAATATTTAATGCGCTTAATTATTTAATTATGTTTATTTAAAATTTATGAAAATTAACGAAATAATGAAAGATTGATTCAACATCAGTTATTGAAATTAATCTTTATTGCGTTAATTTTTAATTTAAATAAAAAGATTTTTTAAAAAATATAACATTGTACCTTTATAGGATAAAAGATGGAATAAGTATGTTTTTAAACAAAGTATACCTGTGACAAAGGATCTTAAATTTCTTGATGTCCTTCTTTGAATATGAATATGAAAGAATTTCATCCAAAAGTTTACTTTTCAAAGTAAACACCGTCCTGGATAAGATAGACTCAAGTTATGCTACGATAAAATAGCTGGTCATTAAGATTTCATTACCATTGCATTCGCAATATTATCTCTAAAAGGCATCTTTGAATCACTGCGCACTGTAAATAATTAGCCCGTCTGGCGACGCGGCGCACGCACACTACGACGCGACTACGTAACGACCGCAGCGTGAATGTGCGCGGCATCGGACATAATACACGACTGTGATACTACTTGTTCTCGATAAGATATAATCGATCGACAATGGAAGCCGTATGATTGTTTACTTTGTCTTAAATTGATTAAAATCCTTAGCTACTTCGTTTTTGGAATATTGAATTAAAAAAAAGCCAAAACAAGGTTATAATTATTTTTTTACTGTTTTCCACATTCTATCGAATTAGATAATTTTATTTTCATCAAATATAATTTTTAATCACCTAAAACATACTTAGTACTCATAAATCTAGTTAGCACTTTATTAACCATTCATATTTCTCTCAATTTTGGAAAAACACTCAACAAATTATAAAACTTAAAGTACACTCGTACATTAACTGAAAAGTTATCACATAACACAATCTTAATATTCACTCGTAGCCAAATCTTAAGCGAAAGTACTTATAATAACTTTATAACTAACATTTAACTTTGAACTAAAATTTAGATGAGACAATCACTCCATGTAAATATTATCCGAAGACTTCACATCGCTGGACTTCTGAACGATCTGTTGTAAATCATGTTCTTGGACCACGTTGAAAATTTTGCTCTTCGCCAGATTCAGATGATACGGTGAAAAAGTTTTCAATGTAGCGCCAATGCTCAGCAGGAATGCGTCCACAGGATCCGCCGGATCGAAGTCAGACGAAGTCGAGGGCGCGTCGTTGATCGTCGACAGCGGCTTCTCATCCTCATCGAAGTCCCATTTCTTTTTCTTTTTCGACTTTTTGGATACTTTAGCGACCTTTTTGGTTGACTTCTCCGAATCGTCCGTGTCTACGGGAAGATCGCAGTTGTCGTCTCCAGCATCGTCCCACTGGCTCTTGTCGTCTCCGGCACCATAGTCGGCGGGCACCACGACGTCCTTGTAGAAAGGCTTCATAAAAGCCAATTCTGCCTCGTATTTGTACACACGGTGGATGGCGCGGGGATATGTGAGGTTCTTCTTGATTATTCTTCTGTTAACGTCCCTGATGTTTATCCATCTGACTTTGCAATCACCAGCTGGAAAGAAAAAAATATGCATTAGTTATTTTAAAAAAAGGAGGTACATGGCAGCTTATCCAATGTTTATTTAGTTTTCTGAGGAAATAGGTATAATAATAAAAATGAAAATTTTAGCAGTTTTTTTTTAATTAATTCCTATCACAATTTAAAAGAAAATGTAACAATAAAAAGGTTGAACACACTTTATTAAACCTATACCACACAAGACAAGAAAAAAAGAGATATTTACACAAAAGAGACAGCAAAATTTATTTAATAGAATAATACTTATTTTTATATTTACTTAATTCATTCGTTTTTAATTTAAATTTAATGCAATTAACATTTAAAAACATTTTACAATAATACCAAAAATCGGAATATTTATTCTCGAAAAAAAGCCATGAGTGAGTTACGTTCGAGTTACACACGGTACCGTCTCACCTCCCAACACGGCGTCCGTATAAACATCGCAGAATGTAAATTGTAAAAAACTCACCGGGTCTCTTGAGTTCGTCCCCGATCCTTTGCCAGGCGACTTCTCGTGCATTGAAGTCCATGTATTTGGGGTGGTTGAGGTCGTACAAGACCGGGTGGTCTCGGACCAGCCCGATGAGCTTGATGTCCAGCCGGTCGCTGAACATCGTGGCGCGGCGTTTAGGGCACGACTGAGCGACTGGTCGTTGCGTCGTCGAGTCGGCGATCGATCGCGGTTAGGGCGGGGGCACATGCGGTGTAGTTATAGCCGGTTTATGCGTGGTTGGGATTTATTTGTCACAGTTATGAATGAATTTAGAGTTAGGTTTGAAGAATTTTATTTTTCATAAGAACTTGATGAAAATGTTAACTTAAAATTAGATTTTCTAAAAATATCGAAACATAATTGTTGTCTAATACCCATAGTAGGTACAAGCTTTGCTTAGTTTGGGACTAGAAGCGCAGTGTAAAATGTAGAGTTCTTAAATCCAAATACATTAAACGTTTTACTGAGATTAGTCTTGTGGGTGAAATTTTTGAGCTTTCTGCAGCAAGAAAGTAGGATTTTTCACATTCGTCAAAAATACATAATATTATTATTACGATTAGAATAACTACTTCATTATTTTTTTCTTAAAATAATTATGATGATAACAGTGTAACAGAGAATCATAAAGAGAGAAAGAAATATTTATTACGAAACGAACCAGAAAACATAAGTACTTACATACCTAGTACTTTGTTTTTTTTTGTAAGTATTACATATTTTATTTAATAAATAAACAATACACCATGTCTTAAACATAATAATATCTAATTAGGATAGGATTTTATAGGATAAACTAAAAACAATTTGTACCGTCTGCTCACACATAATTAATCACATAAAAAAAAAAAAAAAAAAAACCTAATCCATTTAAATCACACTCGCAGATACGTACGAGTATTAATCGTTAGCAGCGCAATCTGCACTCAAATGTAGAACATGCCTTATGCGCGTGACGTCACCCGACGCGGCGGGCGCGAGCTGGCAACGACGCGTGGTCGAATCGTATGTCAGGTCGTGCCGATTACTTTTCTAAATTCGAAATCAAGTTGCTGTCTAAATGCAATGCTGCCAGTATGTAAGGAGTAAGGTCTTAATAGCACAATTTTATCTATGTATAGTAAGCCTTTTGGGGTTCGTCTTCGAACATAGGCTTCCTCTTCAACCTTCCACCGACTTTTGTCCCATATCAACCCGGAAAAAGGTATCAACAACGTATCGCCTTTCGCCACGCGGTCAACCGAGGCTAGGCGTTTACGTTACGGTCTTATCACAGGTCTTATAGATGGTGACTGGTGCGGATAGAGAACTTAGAGAAGTTTGCATTGCAGTACGGAATTTCATACAAAGAATACTGACCGGATAGAGTTGATTTATTTATTTATTATTTTATTATTCCGTGTTTGTTAAAAATGCCGGCCGTACCTACCTTACTACGTCACATCCCGGATGCACCACTTTGTTAAGCTTATCTTACATGTATAATTATTTTTAATTTAATTTAACAATTGCAAGCAGGACTACACATTATTTTTCAAATTATTTTTTTACAAATTAATGTGAGCGCCATTACGGGGCGCTACCGGAAGTTGAGGCTATTATTCAGCTAGATTATGACATAACAGCAGGCCTCCGTCACTCGCCTATGCCGGCCGAGATAATTACCTACAGCGCGCGACAACTTCAAGTTGCAAATCAGTCCGGGCCGCCACGCGCCTGTTTGCACACGCGTATCTATACACGCTCGGTCGATCATAGTCGCAATCAAGGTTTATTGTTCCAACAGCACTGTTATTCTTCTTTAATGAAAAATTTTATTATTTACGAATAATAATTAACTGTAGTGATTTAAATAATAAAAAAAAACTACACTTTTTAAATAATAAATTATTTTGAAATACTTAAGACAAAAAACTATAGCAAAAAAATTATTTTAGCTAATAAAAACATTAACTTTACTTCACCGTGTCTATTTTCCGACACTGCACCTTTTAAAACTGTTTCTTTAATTTCGAATTATCGCAACACTGAAGTTTATTAATAGGTACTTTAGAGATGGTACGATTATACAAACTCCACTAGATTAAAGTTTTCTAATCGTAAATACAATAAATGCTTCTTAAAATTAAGTTTTTATTTATTTTACTTTGCTCATACAACCCTGACGCTTGAGCGGTGACGTAGATCAATTCTAAACACAAAAAAAATTCGCTCTTGTGAGCGTAGTAGTAAGGTGCGATTTCGAATGCACCATGTGCGTTGGATGTTTTGCATTATTATTATTACCGTTAAAATGTCGGCATCTGATCCTACACAAAGGAGTGCAATTTCTGTTGCTACTATTATGTATTCTGTGATAACAGTAATATATTTAAATTGGTTCAGAGGATATAAATAATTAAGCATTCACTCTTTCTAAAATAGACATTTATTATAATATATTTTAGTGTTTCAAGGTTATTTAATTCAGATTTAAATAATAATAATTGGTAAAATACAATAATGGCGCCAAACGGATACAGACGCCATTGATTGTTTGAATAATTTCATATATTGTAAAACCTTAAGACAATTATTTTTGGATAACTAAATTAATTATAAACTAGGACTAATTTATTTAATGTATTTAAATAATAATTTCACGTATTATTTGTCTGTTAAATACTGGATAATATAAAATAATCTTAACCGGAAACGGACATGCTCCTCAGCAGCGCTTGTTATGTCCATAAAGAAGAAGTAAAAAGTTAAAAACATGGCTGCCTCCAAAGATAAATCTAATTTATTTCTACCGTCATAACATTTCATATTTTTGTTTTAGCGGTGGAGTTTGCGGGCATTCAGTGCCAGGTGCATTACGGCGACTTCCAGGAAGACAAGCATAAGCCTGGGCTGATCGAAAAGTGAGTACAAAAGGGGATTTATACAATCTAAGCCCTATAGGCCTTCTAGTAACGGATTGTATAAGGTGGGCCAAATTTTACTGCAAATAGCAAAGCTCGATTTTTCGAAAACCGTTTTCAAAGAAGGGGTGCGTGTGTGGCGGGTAATATTACGTAGCTTCATTCAATTTTAGTTGTAAGGTGTTGCAAACATTTTTTGCCTACACTTACTCATTATTATGCTATGTCTTTATTTTACTAACATGCAAATGACATCTACTCGTAAAATCGTTCGAAGTAAAGTGTTTCGATGTAACGAATCATCGTCGTAACAAGACGTTGATATTACATGGCATCGCATATTAGAAGTTTATGAATGGTTTTCAAAGAAACAAAACTCGATGTTTGGTTTCACACATAAGTAGGTAGGTAACCCATTACAACTATGTACCTACATTATTGTTGCTTTATAATAGGGCTTCCATTTTTTTTACTGTGACGTGCGTGATTTGCCATTTTTGCAACGCTCATACCATTTTGTCAGCGGTACAGTTTGCGTTCTGTGCGTGCCCGCACGGTCAGATTGCATCAATACAACATGTATAGACCAACAAACAATGTTGTTGCTCATACTCAACAAATGACATTAAATGTATGACGGATTGTACAGCGCCCCTAGCGGAAACTTTCAAGAACTAAAATTTTCATATATTTTTTTATCGCGCTCACTAGTGAGAACGTTTGATGTAACTCACACTCAGCCCTCAGACCGCTGCCCACAAAAAGCATCCGCTGTGGTAAATTCTTGTCTGTACAAAGATATAATCTGTTCGCAGCCTAAACGAGTACCTGCCTGAGCAGTATTCAGGATCATGGGGCGCCGAGAAGAAGATCCTGAAGGAATACCGCAAGCACAGCGGCCTCAGCCCCATTGAAGCCAAGTATCTCTACACCAAGACCGCCAGGGACCTGCCCACTTATGGAGTCACATTCTTCTTGGTCAAGGTAGGGTTTTGACAAAGACTTCTCAACTACCTAATCAAGTTACTCAGTACAAAAGACAGGTCAATGCAGAGTTAGACTGGCCCTGAACAAGGCTTATGAAATAGGTATTAGTTTTCCAACCTTATCTTCACCTGCAGAGCTCAAATCTATGTGCCGTTTATTGACCCATAGCTGTTCCAAGGGTTAATTCAAACATCCATAAAAGTAATAGTTAATGGAGGTCTAACGCATTATTCATATTCAGTTCTTATTATCATGTAAGAAAATGTGGGTAATTAGGTAAATCCTATTTATTGCCGATTGAAATATGTCTTTTTTCTCGTATCTCTGAGACTAACTAAACCGTTTGTTTCTTGATCTGTCGCTTACATCTTTTTGCCATAATGAAATTGTAACTTTAAGTACTGCAATGTGCTATGTACTTGTACAGGAAAAACAAAAAGGCAAGAAGAAGCTGGTGCCCCGATTGTTGGGTATCAACGCAGAGTCGATCCTGCGCCTCGACGAGGTCACGAAAGAGATCCTGCAGGTGTGGCCATTGACTCAGGTCAAGACCTACCACGCCGGCAAGTCCGAGACTTTCACCTTGAACTTTGGGGACTACAGGTATGTCATCATCATAGTCTTCATCAGCATTATCATCATCATCAGGAGATCCTGCAGGTGTGGCCATTGACTCAGGTCAAGACCTACCACGCCGGGAAGTCCGAGACATTCACCCTGAACTTTGGAGACTACAGGTATGTCATCATCATCATCTTCATCAGCATTATTATCATCATCATCATCATCATCAGGAAATCCTGCAGGTGTGGCCATTGACTCAGGTCAAGACCTACCATGCCGGGAATTCAGAGACCTTCAACCTGAACTTTGGGGGACTACAGGTAATAAATAAGCCTGTACGCAGAATGCACGCTTCTCTCCCGTGAAACACCCCATGGAACGAAAAATCAACGAATAAGTTTCCATAAGGCGAGCTACAAATGGCCGCCATCCGCGACTTCCTTTCCACATGCGGTTCTGAAGCTATGTGGCTTTTAAGGGTTCTTTCAAATTAGACGCTTTCAGCACGACGTCTGTCATGCGTTTGCAAGACCGCACACTAACTATTGGTAAAATAGAAAATTTTATTCCGACGCAGTTCTCATACAATTTACCGTGTGCGGTCCAGCAAACGCACGACAAACGTCCGGCTCGAAACGTCTAATTTGAAAGAGTTATACGTCTTTTTTGTCTACCCTGTATAAGATTTGCGTAGTTTGAAGCCAGGCACTTTTTGATGATGGGGAACAAGATATTGCTAATTTAAATAACCACTTGCATCCTTCTTTCAGTGACAAGGAGTACAGCGTGAAGACGAACGACGCGCATCGAATCCGAGACATCTTGCAAGGCTACATCGACCTCATTCGCCGCCGCATGGAAGCCAAGTGGCAGGCCGAGAGCGCCGTCCACCACGCTGTAGGCGAGGAATACGTGGAGGCTGGCAGGTGAGCTACTCGAGACTATTCCCACCTCTCGTTCCCACCACTGCAACTCCTGTGTAGCCAGGATCTACAGCTTGACCGCCAACAATCCAACCAATGAAGGTCAAGTTTGTCCCGGGGGAAAGTTAAACTGTCATTGGACCCGCAAATTAATCAGAAGAACATAGGAGGAGTTCGAAATTAAGGTTCGACTTCCCGAATTCCTAAGCGGATGACAGGTGACAAACAAAGGCAGGTGGGCTACTGTGATAGGCAGGAAACAAAGGGCTAGTGACCTCAGCAGGCAGGGGACACCAGGGGCCGGTGACCTCAGCAGGCAGGGGACACCAGGGGCCAGTGACCTCAGCAGGCAGGGGACACCAGGGGCTAGTGACCTAGCAGACAGAGGACACCAGGGGAGTGANGGCCAGTGACCTCAGCAGGCAGGGGACACCAGGGGCTAGTGACCTTAGCAGACAGAGGACACCAGGGGCCAGTGACCTCAGCAGGCAGGGGACACCAGGGGCTAGTGACCTCAGCAGGCAGGGGACACCAGGGGCCGGTGACCTCAGCAAGCAGGGGACACCAGGGGCTGGCGACCTCAGCAGGCAGGGGACACCAGGGGTCAGTGACCTCAGCAGGCAGGGGACACCAAGGGACAGTGACCTCAGCAGGCAGGAGACACCAGGGGACAGCGACCTCTCCGCGCCGCATGGAGGCCAAATAGAAAAATACTGAGTTCACAAACCATGTTTACCCTAAATTGTGCAAATAAAGAATTTGATTGAGTGACTAACTTCATTCCACAGGCATCTGGCATGATTGGACTGGATGGTTTTATAATGATGCTCTCCAAAAACACCTTTTTTTAGACGGCCAGCAATGCCATAACCAACCATACACAAAGTAATTTTACGTTCGTTTGGCAGGGGTCACCTGATGGAGCACATTCAGCACAACTCCAAGGCTCTAGTGGAGGAGACGTTTGTTGGCCCGAGCAAAATCATCTCTTATGAACCAGGTAATAAACGTTCCGTATACTCGCTTAGTTTTAACCTAAACGTATGAAAAGTCGAATTAAAATTACAAAATAGCCGACTAGCCCTAGCCACGATAGCCGAACGGTGAATGGGTCGGACTGGCCGACTCGAAATCCGAGGAACGCGGGTTCGAATCCCACCAAAAAAAAAATTATACCGCTTACACAAATTCTCTGTTTTGGCTAACTTTCTAGTTAGCTGGAAGAGATTGCCACATGGCATTAAGTTCGCCTATTGTGCCGCTATTTATTTTAAATAAGTTAGCTATAATTAAATTAAATTATTTTTAGTCAACCAAAAATTTGTGTGATTTCTTATTAAATAGTTAAGTAATTTTATGACCAAATAGGTAACTGTTTTGTAGGTAATGTTATGATAATATTATATTCCCTACCAAGAAGATTAGTTTTTCAGGTTTAATTTCTTATTAACAAATGTCATTGGCAGCTAATATAAGCCTAGGCGCAGACCATCGATTTTTCGTCGGCCGATTGTTTAGTCGAGCAGTTCAGTATGAGCATGTATGGAAGTGCGCACATTACACCGATTCGATTTGGCCGATTCTTCATACAAATTAAAATCGGGCCCAAATATCGGCCAACTAAAAATCGGTGGTCTGCGCCTAGTCTTAACAGTATTAATTAAAAACCAATTTCTTTAGGCCAGGTAATCACTCAAGGAACACAAATAATGACAGTTCAGCAAGTAGTGGTCACCGATAAAGGAAGCAATCGCCAAAATATTGTGGTAAGTTTTTTTGACAATTTTAAAGAATTTTCCACACTCGTTCTGCGGTCTGATCAAGGTGAACGCAGCCCATATCATGTATGAACAACAATGTCGGTCTTTATACAGCTTGTATTGATGTGATCTGACCGCTGCTTTTACTTGACCGCAGACCGCACCCTAAAGTTTCGGCCAAACCAACGCGATCACACGCGATCAGCCGGCGTGCAGCGATGGCGATCAATACATTTAAGGCTAATCCTTAAGCCGCACCCAGTGTGGCAAATCCTTAAGGGACTTATAGAAATTAACAATTTACGAAATGTTTACAAATAGTTCCTTATTCCTTGAGTAATTCTTACAATGCCAGGATATGTCATCATTATTGTCATATTTCAGGTCGGTCAAGTTCCAATGCGGCGAGACATGTCACTGGACTTCGTCAGGAAACTTAATAAGCTCAACTCTAACTCCGTCAAAATCGTGTCTTTCTTAGCTGGTGAGTTTTGATATTATTTAAATTAAATCAGTTGTTAGCTTTTTTACAAATAATAGAGACACCTTGATTTATATGTAAACCGGCCTGTGGTAGTAAAAATGAATGATAATGTTTTTTCGTAAATAAATGATTTGATTTGATTTTACAGAGCCAAGCGAAAGCAACATAGAAGAAGCGAGAAAACTAATCAAAACTATGGAAGCTGACATGCCCAGCATTATTGATGGTAAGTGCAAGTAGTCTTTAAACAACTTATTTTTTGAAGACACTGAAAATGCACAATTAAGAATTTGACCACTGGGAGTTCTCGGACAATGTATGAGGGTCCGCAGCCTTATCTATGGACCATTTAACAATCATATAAATGCTACCAAACGTCTCGTAATCGCTACATCACCGTGCTACTAAGTAACACTTGCTGCTTTTTTTTACTATTATAAGAGGGTCCTTAAAACGTGTCCGATTGGTAGTACCTACTCTTACTGATCTTGGAAGACGTAATTGTTGTGGTAGTTCAAACGATTTTCTAATAAATTTTTTAGGAGTTCACGAGTCTGCTAAGAAGCAGCCTACCGAAGAGGCGCGAAAGAAGCTTCTGGACGAACTGCAAGAGCTGTGCGACTGCATGAAGGCACTCTCAGAGGCTACCTCAGGCGATCTTGTAAGTTCTGCTTTTGAATCATTATCATCATAATTTCAGCTACAAGACACCCACTACTGAACATAGGCCTCCCCCCAAGATTTCCATACTGACCGGTTGACAGCGGCGAGCTCCATGAGGTTTTGGTTTAAAGTTGATAAAAAAGGTCTTTAAAAAACTTCTGCTTCGCCTTGAAAATTGATTTTTTTGTTAAATTAGACGATTAGCTTAGGAATGACTGTGAAATGTCTTTTATTCAATTTAGAACAAATACATGCTTGACCTTTGTGTTACAAGTGAGTTGCCCACAATAGTACAGTGGCAGTGGGGTTCGAACCAGAGGGCTATCATTTTAGAATCACCAGGATGGCGTCACTACATGTCATGGGTCATGTCAATCGCCAGTGGTGCCAACTGCTAAATATGAATACCTTTGGCTAACTAATTTTAATTGTCTAGAATTCAGAAAAAGCTGAAGATGCTGCTATGAGGATTGCAGACTTGTCCACACAGATGTACTTCTCTTTGGACCCTCGCACGCTCAAGAGAGGCGAGCTATGTCGGGTGAGTTACTAATTTGTTGGTGGGTTTATACTTAACATGTAGATCAGGGGTGGCCAACTTGATTAGACATAAGCTCTACTGTTTACTAACGACACCCTGGGTCTACCACTTACATACTTCTTGAAATCTTAAATGAAACTGCATAGTTTAGTACACAATCATGTAGTATTTTTCGCCTTGCCACGATTTTTGGTTTGGTTTGGTTTAACATTTATTTCTTGAGCTTGAATGGTTTGCAATTGCATGTTGGGGTATGAAGTAATTCTAAGTATTTTTGCAGATGAATGTAATGTATTATTAGTATTGATAAAAGATTGAAAAATTGTATTTTTTTCACCTCCTTTCAATTTTAACTATGGTGGGTGTCTACACTGTACAGTGACCACAATTCCAGCTACCCATTTCATTTTATTCTTTGGCTCTCATCATAATTATTTGCGATAGAACGAGACGGCATTACCGGAAATGGATAGCTGGAACTGTGGCCCACTGTACATCATTATCCTATCTTTATTCTTTTGTACACAGTACAAGTGGTAATGTGTTCATAAATAAAGCCATTTATAACATCAAATTAAATACTGGCAAAAACACATCACCTTTTGTCTTTTCTAGTCTGCATTCTTCTCTCATTGTTCATTAATCAATTATAACTATCAGTTGCATGCCAAATTATGGTTTTGTAAATAGACTAACGCCCGTATTTACAAACATTACAATGAGGTCTCACAGTACGTGTGAACGCACAGGGTGACACACGAACCAATCACAGAGTTTTATTCAACGCTGTGCGTTCGATTTGCTGCTTTACATAAGCAAGTAGGTCCTTGTATAGCCTGACCAGGAACATAAAAACCCTGGAATAGAGGCGCGTCAATTGCATTTGATAGTGCAACACTGAGTACAGTCGTACCTGTGTTAAATTAATAGGCTAACTTTATGTATCAGGATTCAGGATTACGGGCTAATTTGATATTTTCATAAATTAACAAAAAAATATTATTATAGGTAACCTGATTTAAATAAATTAAATGAAACCATCAATCGAGCTAGTAGAATTTATTTTATTATTCATCAATAATCAAATTCAGAACTTGAATATTCAACTGCAATGTCTGCTCATGAACGCTTCAAACTCGGTACTTCTTTCCCAATCCCATAAAATTCAACATTTAGAAAGTGACAAAAAAATTTAAAATAGGTAGTTGAAACAAACCACAGCTAATTTTCTTATTGGACTGTACTATACGATAAACATGTCAGTCAATTTGACAACCTTTGTCGGAAACATTATTCAATGAAAATATTGTCCAAACCCTTAGTATTTCTCTTCGACAAATACTTTAACACATTGTGAACCACTTTTCTTTCACGACTATAAAAATATTTTAGCAATTTAATTCATAAAACCAATTGCGCACATTTAAAATAAACTTTGTTTACACTTTGACAGCAATAGACTGACATGCAAGGTGACATGTCATTGAAGTTTTCAGTTACTGTTGCCATTAAAAGAAATTAGTACCATTAGTTTTCCGCAACATGGCGAGGGTTTTTATGTTCCTGGTCAGGCTATAAGTAAGGTCCTTGCTGAAAATCAGTGTCGTGGCCTTTAATGTCACGACTAATGCTGAGCCAGGGACCTTTTTGGCACAGGGCACTCTTTATTTTAATTGGGACTAGCGGCCGCCCGCGACTTCGTACGCGTGGATCCCGTTTTACCCCCTTCATCTATTTTACGCGGTTTATATTTTTTCATACAAATGTTTTTTCCCGCTAACTCCCGTTCCCGTGGGAATTTTGCAATATCCTGTTGTAACTAAGCTTTAAGTTTACTAAGATACTTGCATGCCAAATTTCAAGCGTCTAACTTAAGCGGTTTAGATTTTTCATACAAAAGGATTTTCCCACTAACTCCCGTTCCCGTGGGAATTTTGCAATATCCTGTTGTAACTGAGCTTCAAGTTTACTAAGATACCTGCATGCCAAATTTCAAGCGTCTAACTTAAGCGGTTTAAATTTTTTATACAAAAGGATTTTCCCGCTAATTCCCGTTCCCGTGGGAATTCCTAAGTATCCTATAACCTGCCCAGGAGTATGAAGAATGATTGTACCAAGTTTCGTTAAAATCCGTCAAGTAGTTTTTGTTTCTATAAGGAACATACAGACAGACAGACAGACATACAGACAGACAGACAAAAATTTTACTGATTGCATTTTTGGCATCAGTATCGATCACTAATCTCCCCCTGATAGTTATTTTGAAAATATATTTCATGTACAGAATTGACCTCTCTACAGATTTATTATAAGTATAGATAAGGTTTATTTTTTAGTTCTTATAAGTATGTTTTATTTTGTATTGTGCCAAATAAACAATATTCTATTCTATTCTAAGTATCGTTTGTGAATACGGGTGTATTTCTCTCTAACCTGCATCGTGTCTATGGTTTGGTACTAATGTTCCCTGTAGCGCTCGCGCAATAGCTTCATCCAGGACGACAAGATGGACGCCACGCTCCGAAGGGCTTCGTTCATCGCGGCCGCTCAGATCGCTTGCGGGACTATCGACCACGCTAGGGCGGCGCTTGAACAGGTTTGCTATCCTTCTGGTGGGTCTCGTGTCCTTCTCAGGCTCAGATCATAGAAGGGAATAGATATGAACTCGTGCGTAACTAAAACGAGAACCAGTGTCCCCACATTTCCCCCACCACAGCTCCCACACACACATTCAACTGTGTAAAAACAAAGTGACTGAGAGTACGACAACAGGCTCAAAAATGCTATGATTGGCCATAAGGCACGTCACGCACACTAAGCGACTAACCTGGCTTCGCGGGCGATGTTCGTTTCTGGGCATATCGCGGAGACACGCGCCACGCCCCCGTTTCAGATCTATTTCCTTCTATGATCTGAGTTCTCAGGTTATTTAACTTATTTTTATGAAAAAAGTACTTATGTGCAGTATAAAGATCTTGAAGTTCAGTGTCATTTATTTGAGAATTGTAATTTTATTTGCATTCATGCACCTGTGAGCCAAAACTCGGAAAAAAGTGAAAAAAAAAAAAAAACTCTTTTTCTATATATCTAAGTACGAGCAGTTTGGACAGCTGGTCGATTATATTTGGGATTGATACCTAATCGAAAAGATTCGAATTTTACTTGATTTCTAATCGATATTTTATAAATTCAATTTGCCAAGGAATACTGGTTGCTACCAGGAGTCCTAAAATTTTATGGGGGACTAAAAAGGAGAAGGACATGATATCCAAATCTTTCTTAACACAAAACTATTTAAACATAATTTTCACGATTTCATACTAAAACACCTCGTATCTATTGCATTATGGAATCATATTATACACCTCATATCTATTGGAAACATTAAATTGGTGATGGTATGGTATTGGTCAACTCTAAATTAACTGGTGGTGTCTGCATGCCTTAAAAATAAATTTATAATTGAATTAATCAATATTTTTTATCAGAAATGTAAGTATTTCTGATGATTATTATACTTATTTGATGTTTGTATTAAAGAGTGTTTCGATATTTAGAATTACGAAGGACCAATACTAGACGCGTCGGCCGTGGAGGAGCTTGAGAAAGCTGCCGAAGCTAAGATGGGCAAGCTCAATGCAGCTGTAGCATTGTACCTCACTGCTTATGCAGGTAAGATTTTTTTTAAAACTTTACGGTTGTAGCAATATCGAATCATTGTATTTCAACTTTTACGTAGGTACCATCCCTACATTGTCGACAATCCACCGGCTCGTACTAAGGCTGGGTTGCACCATCTTACTTTAACTTTGACAAACGTCAAAAATGTGACAAACTCCATAAAAAACCCTGGTTATCGTTATAGTTACGGGCAAAGTTGGGTGGTGCAACCAGTGCAACTCAGCCTAAGGGCTATATTTCACCGGGACACCATGGCGGCGCAACCAGTCGCCAGCTACCAACAAAATGTATACAGCTCTATAGAGAGTCACTCACTTGGTGTCCGTTTGATTGCGCAAAGCTGTATACATTTTGTTGGTAGCGGCGACTGGTTGCGCCGCCATGGTGTCCCGGTGAAATATAGCCCTAAGTGTTTCGCTAACTCTTGTATAATGAAAACTGCTAGGGACTGGAATTCAATGCCTGCTATCAGTTTTTGGGGTTTTTTTTAGTTTATTCTGCATAAAAGAAAATTCTTGTGTTGAAGTCGGAATTATTATCATAGGAATTTGTAATTCAAAACTATTTTGTATTGTTGTATAAAGTCATTGAGATTTGAATTCAAGTATAAATTGATTGGGCTTTTAAACTCTCATTACTATTTTATAAATGTGTTTAATTTGCCTTGTGTTTTTCTAGATCCGAAAAACGTAGATTATTCAGCGGCAGTCACTTCTATGAACACCATCAACGAACTGTTGCCGGAGTTGACCAAAGGTACAGTTATATTTCTTATGTTTTTGTTGCTAATAATGCATTTATTTCATATGTCTTAACCGAGTCAGTACCCCTGAGGTATGGGAGCGGCACAGGAAGGTGTTTCTGACACGTCAAACGTTAGCGAGACTTGCAGATTTTTCTAGATTAGCATGCTCTCTCACGCCATATGTCAATGTCACCCCTCACGTTCCACTTCCATACTTCAGGCAGGCCTGTTCATCTCCGCGAGCTTACATCGAAAACAAAACACGCACGAATGCCCACCTACAGGATACTATTCGACAAGGCCTCACATACGAGCGAACATTGACTCACGCACGCGTATTCTTGTGTATGATGGAAGAAAATAAAGAAAATGGTGTACTAAATACTGTGCAGTATTTAACTGCCTAAATAAAAAAAAACACAGAATGTACTTTTTTAACCCTAGAGTAGTCGCGCCTTTCCGTGAAACGTGAGTGCTCGCGTATGAGCATTTTGCCGCCCAAACTTAAAGTCCGGTTGTGTGTCAATTAACAGTTTAAAAATATGAAAATCAGTTAAAAATGATAGAATAAAGCATACACTATTAGAAAATAACCTTTATTAAAGATTTGTGGTTAAAATTTAAAGAAAAAAATATATTTTGGAAATGTTAGGAAATATTTATAGAAAACTTAGAAACACTATTGTTTTTACCTACACACATCATCAAATATTAAACTTATTAGCACACTTAAAGGTTTTCCTTACATATGACATGTGCTTCAACAAAACAGGCCTGTCACATGTGCATTTAATGTGCGTTGCACAGTAAATTTGCACAACTATGGCACCCTTGGCACATCATCTTCAGATTCTGCCGCTGATTGTTCTATAACAGTATTGTAATGACTATGTTTACTTTATTTATAACTTTAGTATACATTTTCCACTAATTTTAGTGCACCAGCTTCTTCGAAATCCGACATGTTCCTTGTTTTTTCATTTTTTGTATTTTACGTGAATTTTACCGAAAACGACATGAAATAAATTGAGTACTAATAGTAACTATCAATGTTATGACGTCATTAATGTCAAAACAAGATTATACGCAATAAAAACTAATAATCTTCCAACTACACTAAAAACCAGACACACAAATTTTACTTACGTCAGTAGTCGCGCAGTGAGCAATTTGCCGCAAAACGTGACATACGTTCAACAATCGTTCTCTATTGCGGTCATCTGCGCACTAAATTTCTTCTAATTTCTAATACATGGAGGTGAAGTATGGGGAGGCAGCTACTGAAACGCTTGACTTTAACAAACGCATCGTGTAGAAAATAACTCGATTTTTTGGCCGAGGGCGGCAAAATGCTCATAGCGCGAGCACTCTAGGGTTAAGTTGCCTCAAGACACTGAGAGGTAAATAAGTAGTTAATATTATTCATGATAATTCATGCTAAATCATGTATTTCCTCCGCCATTTTCCGCAGTTTGGCACCTCACGTCACATCATTTTACCGAAGTCAGCCCTATAGCTTCGGCGCAATGCCGATCACTGACGTTTGTCAACAAAATGGTGCTTGACTCTTGAGACAGGCTAAATTACACCATATTGTTAATGACATTGAGCATACATTTTTTTAAATACCTTCGCGAAGTAAAACTTCTGTACGTAGTACTTATTATTATTCTGTGCTTCAGGTGCCTACTGACTTAGTTACGCGCTAGACCTGCATATAATTTGGTTATTCAATATTATTCGTTATTAAATATTTAGACGCCATGATGCTGAGTGGAGTTAAAGATGGCAATTCAAGGCAAGACTTGTTGGACGAAATCAAAGCGCTGTGTGATGCTGCCAAGAGGGTTTGCCTTATAACGGACCCTGATGATCATGAGGTGAGGCTTGACATTATTGTATTATTTACAAAATGCGGGATTGTTACTAAAAAAAAGTGGCGCCCAACGTGGGGTTTTAATATTGCTAAAATAAGCAAGTTTGTTTATTTTAAGATTAAAAAAGAAACGTTTCATGTGCTGTTTACTTTTAGTATTCTTTAAAGATGTTTTCAGTACTTAATTCACATGTAATCATTTTGGCGCCCAACGTGGTGTATACTATTTGGCGACGAGTGTACTGAAAGTAATTTATCAATCTTTCATAGGTTTGGTTTATCACCAAAAGTCTTTACACGGCACTTACCAATAGTATCATATTGCTAACATGAAGAATTCGAAAGGAAACGGTTTCAACGCGACATCTTAAATGACGAATTCGGTTTGTTCCAGAAAATCCAAGAAGCAGCGTACGAATACGGCCGCGTATCAGAGAAGCTGATGTTTACGTTCAGACGCAAATCGCCACAAAGGACCAGCGAGCTCGTGGACTTGGCTAAAGATATCGGCCGCAAGACATCGTTCCTGGTGGCAGGCGCGCGGGATCTAGCAGCAATGGTTTTTAGCGAGCCGGCCGCGGCTGGCGTGGACGAGGCTGGCACTCGATGCGCTGATTCGGCCAAGGATCTTCTGGCTTGTGCTACGGTAAGGCGACCTAGGCTTAGCCAAAGACGTGGGCAAGACGCAAGCGCCCGGGAATTAGAGGCGTTGGCACATGCCACATACTGAGCTTGCAGTGGCGTGGACGAGGCTGGCACTCGCTGTGCTGATGCGGCTAAGGATCTGCTGGCTTGTGCTACGGTACGGCAGCTTTGTGGACTTACTTAGCTACGTCCTTAGGGACGTCGGGATCTAAAGATACTAGTGGCTAGCAAGCCCGCCGCGGCTGGCGTGGACGAGGCTGGCACTCGCTGTGCTGATGCTGCTAAGGATCTTCTGGCTTGTACTACGGTAAGGTGACCTAGGCTTAGCCAAGGACGTGGGAAAGACCGTAAAGACGCAAGCGCACGGGAATTAGCGGCGTTGGCACATGCCACATACTGAGCTTGCAGCGGCGTAGACGATGCTGGTGGTTGCTGCGCTGATGCGGCTAAGGATCTGCTGGCTTGTGCTACGGTAAGGCAGCTTTGTGGACTTACTTAGCTACGTCCTTAGGGACGTCTGGATCTAAAGATGCTGGCGGCTAGCGAGCCTACAGCGGCTGGTGCTACGGTAAGTAGATCTAGGCTTAGCCAAAGACGTGGGCAAGACGCAAGCGCCCGGGAATTAGCGGCGTTGGCATATGCCACATACTGAGCTTGCAGCGGCGTAGACGAAGCTGGCACTCGCTGCGCTGATGCGGCCTAGGATCTGCTGGCTTGTGCTACGGTAAGGCATCTTTGTGGACTTACTTAGCTACGTCCTTAGGGACGTCGGGATCTAATGATGCTGGCGGCTAGCGAGCCTACTGCGGCTGGTCCTACGGTAAGGTGACCTAGGTTTAGCCAAGGACGTGGGCAAGACGCAAACGCCCGGGAATTAGCGGCGTTGGCACATGCCACATACTGAGCTTGCGGCGGCGTAGACGATGCTGGTGCTTGCTGCGCTGATGCGGCCATGAATCTGTTGACTTGTGTTACGGTAAGGCGTCTTCGTAAACTTAGATAAGGACTTCTTCTTCTTTCCGTGCCTCTTCCCATTATTTGGGGTCGGCCCTCCTCGTTCTCATGCGCCTGATCGCTCGATCCTGGGTTGTCTCTTCGTTCAGCTGGGCCTGTTTCAAGTGAACTTAGATAAGGACGTTGAGCAGTAATACTTCGTTGCGCTGATGCTAGCTTGTGCCAGTAAAGCGAGCTCATAGATTTGGCCAAGGAGCCAGCCGCGCCTGGCGTGGACGAGGCTGGTACTCGATGCGCTGATGCAGCCAAGGATTTGCTGGCTTGTACTACGGTAAGAAGCAATCATCGGCTTGTGCTACGGTTCTTTCGGTCCTAGACATCCAGATCTTTCCCATCTTCCGACCTGCACCAGATCTTTGGTCCATCGAGTTCCAGGCCAGCCTACTTTACATTGTTGCAGTAAGCTTTTAAAAACTAAGTCCTACCCTACAAGCAACCGATTTCCGTTTTATTCTCTTTGTATTATGTAATTGTGTTCCGGGTCTAATGACAATTCTCCCCTAACATAAACTTAGTTTTCAAGTCGGAATTTAGGTCAAAGACGACGGTATGTAGTCAAATACCGTGGGATTTTCTATATTTGTAATATTTGTTTTCTACATAAAATATTGTCTTTCAGGTGACGTCACCATCAATCCACGAGCCGCACTGTCAAAGTGCGCTGACAGCGGCAGCTGAGACGCTGTCATCAGCAGCACAGCACCTCGCAGCCGCTTGGAAGCCGCTAGTGGAAGACCCTTCGAGGAAGCAGATCGGAGACGATCTCAAGGACAAGACCCTCGACCTGGCCAAAGCATTGGATAGACTGAAGAATGCCTTCGCTAACTTGAACGGTGAGTTCTGGTTTTAGATAGGGCTGCTGGGACCTTTTCTTCTGTCGAGCCGCTGGTTTCGAGGAAGCAGATCGGAGACGACTTTAAGGACAAGACCCTCGACTTGGCCAAAGCATTAGATAGACTGAAGAATGCCTTCGCTAATTTGAACGGTGAGATCTGCCTTTTTCATTGGATACAGCTCTGTCAAATGGCGATTGGAACCTTTTCTTCGGTCGGGCAGCGCATTCTAGCCGCTTGGAAGTCGCTGGTGGAAGACCCTTCGAGGAAGCAGATCGGAGACGATCTCAAGAACAAGACCCTCGACCTGGCCAAAGCATTGGATAGACTGAAGAATGCCTTCGCTAACTTGAACGGTAGGTTCTGGTAAGATGGAGCGTCGATCATAAGGCAGCACCTTACGCTGGCTTGGAAGCTACTGGTGGAAGACCCTTCGAGAAAGCAGATTGGAGACGATCTCAAGGTCAAGACTCTCGACCTGGCCAAATCATTGGACAGACTGAAGGATGCTTTTGCTAATTTGAACTGTGAGATCTTGCTTTTTTGATTAGATACAGCGTCTGTCATGGCTCGTATGGATTGTGGCTTGTTTTTAAAGCTAGGCTAGGACTATTACGTGGCTTTCCTCTTAGTCATGATATTTATATGAGACTGCTGCGTCTTTCTCCATCTAATACAAATGCATGCGTGTCAACTGACTACCTTTTAGGCCCAGAACAGACGGTGAAACGCAACTGCAACGAAACTGCAACTGCTAGTTACTTTTGAGTTGCATCTAAATTTCTGCCATAGCGTCCGTTGAGAGACCACACATGACGCGACCAGTTTGAAATTTCAGTTTCAGTTTCATTCATCAGAATCATCAGAAAGTTGCAGTTTCTTTGCAGTTGCGTTTCACCGTCTGTTCTGGGCCTTAATGAAATGTAGTGGATATGAAGTTGTTGTGGTATCTTTTTGTTCTACGAAGAAAAAGTCCTTTATTTACTATTCTTTGTTTTTGTAGGAGCTGCCAGCGATGACTCCGATGATGACCCGATAAGGAAGGGCCAGCGGCTGCAGTTCATCACCACCGTTGCTGATGCTAAGAACAGGCTGGCCGAGGCTGAAGATGAACTCAAGAAGGTAGTCAGACATATCAACTTTTACTTGTTTACCTGCGCCATTTGAAGTAAAAAAGCGGCTTAGAATAAAAAAGACATGCGTTTAGAATAAAATATTCAAATAACTTTTAATACACATACATTTCTACAGTAAAGTGTAAGAGTAGGCGCACACCGTTGATTTTTCGTCGGCCGATAGTTGAGTCGGGCAGTTGATCAGTATGGGCATGTATGGGAGTGCGCACACTACGCCGATTTAATTTGGCCGATTCTTCATACAATTTAAAATCGGGCACAACTATCGGCCAACTAAAAATCAACGGTGTGCGCCTACTCTAACAAAATAATGTTGTTAATTTTACGACACCAATTATTTATTGCACGTCTGCTCCTCTCGCTCTCTCACAATCGAATAGGGTTGTGATTTTTTATGACGAGAATAGCTAAATAAATAATCATTTTTGATTTTAAAGCAGTAAGACCTTTTTTCCCTAAATCAGTGGTTCTTAACCTTTAAGTCATGAGGGACCATTTTACCAAATTTCTGTCTTGTCAGGGACCACCTCATAATCATAATCGGTCAAAAGTAAACCAGTTTGACTGCAAAAATCAGTTAAAAGTGGTTTTGACCAAGGCGTGCAAGTGCACTTCGTGGACCACTTGGAATGCCTCCAGGGACCACTAGTGATCCGCGGACCACTGGTTAAGAACCACTGCCCTAGATAGTATTTTTTGTTGTAATTTCTCATATTTTGAGCTCAACTCGTCGCTCTATGTTCCTGGAATAAAACTCCGAAAAAAAAACATACTAAAACAAAACCGAAACGGTACAATGTGTTTTTAAGTATTGATTGAACTTTTATTGTAGGCTCTATCCGAAGCCCCATTGGACAAGGCTTCAGCGAGCGAGCTGCAAAGGAAACTGGCGCAAAGGGTGGCCCAACTGAACGCCGCGTTGGCCGCCCTTGTGGCCGCTACTTCAGGTAAGAGATTCATGAATTTGATCCATAACACCTTTGCCGTATGGTATAAAATCCAGTATATTGTGTCAATCAAAATCAAAAGGTATACTTTTAAGAAAAACACTATACATAACTACCAGCTGTTTCGTAATAAAGAGCAACGCACCTGTAACGCCCTTGAGACTGCGGGTGTCTATGGGCGACGGTAATCACTTACCATCAGGTGATCCGTTTGCTCGTTTGCCTCCTGTCACATAAAAAAGATGTTTATAACTACTGTTTTACTTACTTTTTATATTGAAGGTATTTTTGATTTTGATTAACAAAATGATTTTAAGAATTACTTAAAACAATTTATATTTTTAGATCGAGAAAACCCAGACTACACAACGGCTGATCTGGCTGTCACCACGATCACTGAACTAATGCCCGACATTGTAAAGGGTAAGTTCATTCCTGTTTGAACATTTCAAGAGTAAAATCCTGACAATACAATGGATCATGAGTAGGTATGACGGCCGATGGAGCAGCAAGGTTCTGGGATGGAAAATGCATCGTGGGACGTCCACCGACAAGGTGGACCGATGATATCATAAAGGTAACAGGAAAACGCAGGCCACTACCAATCGATCAACATGGAAAGCATTAGGGGAGGCCTAAAGTTAGCAGTGGACGTTCTATGGCTGAAATGATGATGATGATGAGTAGGTATGTGCTTGTTTTAGGCTAAGTTGTACCACCTTAACTTAACTGGTTTTTTTGTATGGAGTTTGACAGACAGATGGTGCAAATCAAGTTAATGCTCGGTTGCTGATTTTGTGGTTGTCAATCATCCCATTCCACCATAAAGTTAGCAGCATTTGAGAATCTAATGTCACCGTTGGAATCACATAATATTGTACAGTTTTGTTGCAAAATAGCACCTAAATTCAACTACATAAGATGCCGCACTGTTAAGCTTGATGTGCAGTCTATACAACGTGTTCATTATTGCAGATGGTAAAGCTCTAAGCGCTACGATGGACGATAAGAGTCGCGAGGCTATGATGCGTGAATTAAAAGCACTTTGTGACGCCAGCCGCGGCGTCTGCGAGGCCAGCGAGCATGGAGGCACGGAGGTAAGATAGCACACTATCGAGCTAAGGCAGGGTACTCACCTGCCATGTAGCACGTAACGTAGCATGTAACGTATCCAACCTTCAAGTGAGTACGGCTCGTCCACGGTCATCGCGTATCTGGCTGCGAGCTCCTGGATCCTACCACAGAATAATAATAAGTACTACGTACAGAAGATTTTCTTCGCGAAGGTATTTAAAAAAATGTATGCTCAATGTCGTTAACAATATGGTGTAATTTTATTTAGCTTGTCTCAAGAGTCGAGCACCATTTTGTTGACAAACGTCAGTGATCGGTACTGCGCCGAAGACATAGGGCTGACTTCGGTAAAATGATGTGTGACGTGAGGTGCCAAACTGCGAAAAATGGCGGAGGAAATACATGAATAAGCATGAATTATATTTTGTGTTTCTAATATTATTCAGGCAGTTAAAAAATACCGCAGAGTATTAATTGCACCACCGTTTTTACATATGGTTTATTGTCTTTACAATGCAAATATGTGAAGAATACGTGCGTGCGTCAATACTCGCTCGTGATTGTCCTGTCGATTTGGTATCTCAGGAGGGGTAGTCGCGCGTGTTTTGTTTTCGATGCAAACTCGCGGAGATGAACAGGCCTGGTACGGCTCGTCCACGTCCACGGTCATCGCGCGAGTGGCGGTATCACTGCGAGCACAAAGGCGGCTCGCAGTAGGATCCGGGAGCTCGCAGCCAGATACGCGATGACCGTGGACGAGCCGTACTCACTTGAAGGTTGGTTACGTTACATGCTACGTTACGTGCTACATGGCAGGTGAGTATTCTGCCTACACGATCTCCCTGCGAGCCACGCGCGAGCAGCTCGCAGCGGGCTCGTGCCTATGTACTCACTTGATACAGTATCTGATACATCACATGCTACACGGCTAGATGAGTACCCTGCTTAACTGCGCACTTCGCTGGAATGCGACTTTCACTCGCCGCGCTCCGTCAGTACCAGAGCGTCGATGTGACGTCACTGCCGCTAGGTGCGCAGTTAACACAACAGGGTTGTAGATAGATATTTTTTTATAAAAGTTGTAGAATTTTGTAAAACACCTGTAGGCCTATGATGCGCGCCGCGATAAGCAGTTATCACGCCATTTTATTGATTTTGCCCATACATTTTGACGTCGATAAAAGTTATCACGGCGCGCATCTTAGGCCTACTGATCTCTTTTAACTTTTGTGTTTGGGAATACATATTGTGTATAATATAAAATAGCTAAAAATGACTGTTCGCGTCGTGACTGAGATGTAATGTTAAGCATTATTACGAAATCTTGCACCGATCTCATAAAATCACTTACAAACATATTATTCCATTAAATTTCCTTTTGAGTTGATATTTTTATTTAACTAAGTACTTCTTGACTCTCGATTAATACTGAGCGGGGGCCTTTTTGACACGAGATTTATGTAGTGTTTAATGTAATGTTGTGTGTTTAATGTGTTTTTTTGTGTTTTCTCTTCTTTTATTTGTTCATTTTAATTTGTGTTTTCGTGTCAAATAAAGGTTTTTCTATTTCTATATTACTTAAAAACGATTAATTTTATTTTAGGCCCTCAACAACTCAGCCTCCAAGTTCGCGAAGACGTCAGGCAAGCTCTTCTACGTGTTCAATCCTCGCGCAAACCAGAATAAGGAGAATGAGGTAAACTATACTTACTGTAATAATTTAGGTACTTTATTTTGTGCCTTAAGGACGTCGCACAACAAGGCGGTCAGTATTCTCAGAAACTCCATACTGCAACGCACACTTATACCGCACCGTAACGTAAACGCCTCGACTCGCGATTGACAGCGCGCGAAAGGCGATAACAGCTCGAGATACGCGATACGGTGTTGATCCCTTTCAGAGTTGATAAGTCTACTATAGTCTGGTCCGGGAGCACGTAGAATTTTGTCCAATGACCCCAAGCTACCCATCCTTATCGCTCGCGCGTAATTATATTGCTGTCGCGACTGTGCGACGCGCGCCCGCAGTGAGTGTGCGAGCGTGACAGCAACATAATTACGCGCGAGCGTACCAGACCAGACCGTACTCCCGGACCAGACTATATGAGCTTTATTCTTGAACTAATTTTGTTGCTTACACTCACACACGCATGCATATAAATAGATACATTACACACGCAACACACACTTAAAGAGAATTGTGTTAATATGTGTAAAACTATTGAATGTTAGTGTCGTATATCTGTCATCGTAAAATTGTGAATTCCGTCAGATTATAATCTGACGTAGTTATATTACAATCTAACCTAACCTAACCCACTGTTAGTTTACAATCTAACGCGTTCTTTGTGGCGTAAAAAGTATAAAATAATTTAAGTATATTAGTAAACATTATCTCAGTTATTGTATGCGAAAATATACTATAATTGGTGTAAAGCTTTATATTCAGATAGTTAATAAGTCAATTAACACTGTTTGTTTTCCGAATAAAGTAAAAGTAAAGTAAAGTTATATTATAAACTGACAGAGTTCACAATTTCACGTTGACATATCCACTTAATATGGCTGCCACAGAATACCAGCGTTATGCTCTAGGTCCTAAACTAGAGCATGACACATGCTGAGTCGATGCCATTTGGTTCAAAAAACTGTGTAAGCAGTCTAAGGATGTTGGACTAAATAAATAAAAATTATTTCTTTCTTTCTAATTAAGCCTATATTTCTAGATCATGGGCGCGTCGTCAGCAGCGTTTGTTATATTATAAACTGACAGAGTTCACAATTTCACGTTGACATATCCACTTAATATGGCTGCCACAGAATACCAGCGTTATGCTCTAGGTCCTAAACTAGAGCATGACACATGCTGAGTCGATGCCATTTGGTTCAAAAAACTGTGTAAGCAGTCTAAGGATGTTGGACTAAATAAATAAAAATTATTTCTTTCTTTCTAATTAAGCCTATATTTCTAGATCATGGGCGCGTCGTCAGCAGCGTTTGTGCAGGCGTCGGCCATGTTGGCTAAAGTGCAGCAGTTAGCAGCTGACGTAGGCGGCGAATCAGGCGCCGAGCTGGACCGCGCGGGAACTAAGGTCGCTGACGCCGCCAACACTCTACTCACATCTGCTCAGGTAGTTATTGTGCTTTTGGAAGACATTATAATTAATCAGGGTAATTACAACAATCCAAGGTCGCTGATGTTGCCAACTCTGTTCTCACTTATGTTCAGGTAGTAATGTGTTTTATGGAAGACGGTATGCGGGTTATCAAATCGTAACATGTGCCAAAAAAATTACCAACCCCTGCGGTTATTCTAACAGTATTTTTATACTCCTACTGAGGTGGCTGTTGTGCTTTTGGAACCTACGCAAACATGTGGCCCCTCAAAAACTTTTGGGCAACTCAGGGTGTGTAGACTTAACCCTTAATTTACCTGTATTAGAGAGAGTCGTGCTCCTGAAGTGAAGAGTAAATGATGGTGAAATGATTCTTTGCATCTCAACTTCAAACGAATACTTGACCTGTATTTTCAAACCGGCAGCACAGAATAAGTAATAGTACAGGTACAGAAGGATTACTCCGCAAGACGATTTAAATAAATGCGAGTCTTGCTACGACGCGATACAGTGGAATTCAGCTCGCACAGCACTACGTACCTACAATTTTATTCACCTACAAGTTTTGTCTCTTTCTATCGCGTGCCTCTGAACTCTTCTTACGCTGTTAGGGTTGCTGTCTAGTGAAAAAATAATTAATCTTCTTATATGTAATGAGGTACGTATGTAGCATTCATGACTCATACGCATTCATTATGGAAAACCTTGGGAGAGGCCTTTGTCCAGCAGTGGACGTCATTTGGCTGAAACGAACGAACGCATTCTGAGCAGTAGTCATAGTAGGTTAGGTTCCTATACTATCCTAAGAATTATTGATTACCTACATGGCCAACATACCTTTCAGCATCTTTGGGAAGCGAAAAAAAATTATAAATCCGGTAGATTTCTTTTCGAATTTAAACACCCGAACGCCGCACAATATTTCTTTCTCTTTATGTCCATTTTTAAATTCTTCGATCATAGAATTATAATCACACTACAACGCACGCCAGCGTCCTGACGGGCGCGCGCGTGACACTCGACTGATATAATACCCGCCGGCGGGGCGCTTCGCTGTAGGTAATTATCGGATGTACCGCGCGGAGTGAGCCAGGCCTGCCGTCAGACAGTGGTGACTGAGTGTGTTGCGGCGCTTCTTCTCAGCCCTTGCCAAATGTTTGTCTCGAGGCGCTGGTAGGACAAAAAAAGAATGAGACATGTATAGGCTCCTTAAGAGCATTTGAGGATTTGTAAGTACTAATTTAATTAGTCTACACAAATAAAGATCATTTTGATTTTGATTTATTATTTTATTGTCCTGTCGTTCTCTAGCTGACCGCACCATGCATAGAAGACTCTCGCTGCCAGGCCGGCCTGCTGTCTTCAGCCAACAGCCTCTCATCAGCCGCCCAGCAGCTGGCCTCCACCTGGACACCACTGCTGCAGGACCCGCATCATCAGGACCTGAGGAAGAAGCTGGAAGGAGACCGCCAACAGCTGGAGAAAGAGTTAGAGCGGTTGAGGAACTCTTGCCAAGTGGCTGCAAGTGGTGAGTGCCTATAGAATACGCCAGGACTTAGACGCTAGAAACTCAATATCGATGATACTATAGGACCTGGGAAGGTTGCTGGAAGGGAACCGCCAACAGCTGGAGAAAGAGTTGGAGCGGTTGAGGAACGCTTGCCAAGTGGTTTCAAGTGGTGAGTGCCTATAGAATACGCCAGGACTTAGACGCTAGAAACTCAGTATCGATGATACTATAGGATCTGGGAAGGTTGCTGGAAGGGAACCGCCAACAGCTGGAGAAAAAGTTGGAGCGGTTGAGGAACGCTTGCCAAGTGGCTGCAAGTGGTGAGTACCTATAAAATAAGAATAGACTACTGTAATCCAAGACTAATGCTACCAAAAGCTAGGGAAAAATAAGGAAAGAACAGGCAAGCTGGGCAAGGAATTGGAGCTGTTAAGAAACGCCTGCCGGTATTGAATAGGGTGAGACTAATGTTACTCATCGTGAATATGATGCTTAAAATCCAGGACTAACGTCATCAGATGCTGGGAAAAGTTGGAATGAGACCGGCTATAACTGGAGCGGGAACTAGAGATCTTGCCAAAGGATTTGAAGCGATAAGTACCCATAATATTAGACTCCTGTAATCTGACCGGCGTGGACGCTGGTGTCATAACCCAAGACCATCACTACCAGCAGTCAATGGCCTCCACCAGGTCACCCTTGCTGCAGGACCCGCATCATCAAGACCTGAGGATGAAGCTGGAAGGGGATCGCCAACTGCTGAAGGAAGAGTTAGAGCGGTTGAGGAACGCTTGCCAGGTGGCAGCTAGCGGTGAGTATAAAATACGATAAGTCATCTGTAATAGGGCAGGAATTAGACGCTAGTGATCCAGGTCCAAGAACACCAGGACAATAGGAAAGCTAGAAGGGGACCCCTAGCAATTGATTGAAGAGTGCTTAGGGCTACGAAATAATAAATAGATTTTTTTTATCCTCAATGAGGAAGCTCTTGGCCTGTATCTCACCAGATGGTAAGTGACGATCAGGCCGAAGGTGGAAGCGAGCTTCACCCGGAATCCTCAACCACGGAGGAACTGGCTATCTTACCTCTGACTGCCGGAACACAACAATGCTGTTAACATTGTTGTAATGGGGACAGACTTAGGTAAGATGGTGGTAGCTAGCCAGGCGGACTTGGAACAAGCCCTAGTACCAACCAAACCGATTAGGATTTGTAACACGCCTTAGACGCTGGTAATCTACAAGACGCTAGAGAAAGAGAGATGAGAGGCAACCTCTGGAGAAACCAGACTGGCTGTAAAGAGTTTGTGAGGTAGCTGCGAATGATAAGGCTTAAGATGCAATTAAGGCCATTCTGGATTAAGCTTTTTGATATAAAAAAATCATATCTTCTAAAGCCTGGTCCGTGAGCAGGTAGAATTTTGTCCAATGACCCCAAGCTACCCATCCTTATCGCTCGCGCGTAATTATGTTGCTGTCGCGCTCGCACACTCACTGCGGGCGCCCGTCGCACAGTCGCGACAGCAATATAATTACGCGCGAGCGATAAGAATGGGTAGCTTGGGGTCATTGGACAAAATTCTACCTGCTCACGGACCAGGCTTTAAGGCCGGGTAGCAGAGAAAATGGCGAAAATGATGTTTTCATTTTTCATTTTTGAGGTACTAAACAGTAAAATTAAAGGCTAAGAATTTTATTGGGCATAGTTGAGGATATTTTCTAGGGCTATTAACGGATGGAAACACGATTTAATGAAGTTGACTCGATAGAATAAATTCCCAAAGTTACCTCTATTCGTTTTCTATATATGGTTTTATTTTTAAAATAAGCGATTTGAGATTCTAAATCTTTTACTAAACTAAAGTTCAGAAATAACTTGAGGGCTTTTAACGGATGAAATTTTTATATTGCGTCTTATTTAGTTACTATGTTAAAAAATGTGGAAAAAATCGTCCATGACGGCTTGGACAATCTCAATCAGTCGCGCGGTGGCGCTTACGGAGGACGGACGCGTGTCAGTTTTTTGGCCGTGACAGTTCGCGATTTGTCAATATTTTTGACAATGATGACTTTGATGAGTCACAGTATAATAATATCAGTGTTACTGGAGAAAGCTTAAATTTTTGATAATTAAAAATTATCAATTTTGTCTACCCATTGAAATTTAAATCGTTCGCATCCTTTTAAACGAAGACTCTACTCATGATACATAGTACATTCCTCAAATATGAGACAAAACCAATGAGTTAAAATTACATTTTAATAGTACCTACAAACAATCGTCTTACACTCTTTAGAAGAGCACACTGACACAAATAAATAATAAAAAATACTGTCTAAGGTCTGTAGCTAAAGGTCTAAGCTGTAAGATAGAAGAATCTTCTAGCCAAAAAGATGGCAGATGCAGCAGATTTCAACGGATTTAAAACTGGAGTTCATGTGTATCCTTGTAGTTTTGAGTGTCTAGAGCAAGTGGTTCTTAACCTTTAAGTCATGAGGGACCATTTTACCAAATTTCTGTGTTGTCAGGGATCACCTCTTAATCGGTCAAAACAAGTTTGACTGCAAAAATCAGTTAAAAGTGGTTTTGACCAAGGTGTGCAAGTGCACATCGTGGACCAATTGGAATGCCTCCAGGGACCACCAGGGTCTACGCTGCAAGATGGAAGAATCTTCTAACCAAAAAGATGGCAGATGCAGCAGATGTCAACGGATTTAAAACTCGAGTTGATGTGACACCTTGTGGACTTGAGTGTCTAGAGCGTCCCTTCCTCCACCATGCGTAAGAATGTTTCAAAAATACTGTATAAGGTCTGTAGCTTAAGGTCTAAGCTGCAAGATAGAAGAATCTTCTAGCCAAAAAGATGGCAGATGTAACTGATCATAAAATGTTTTTCCAATCGCTCAAGCTCCCGAGGATCTACCGATAGGTCGGGTGACGTAATCTTGAAATTCTTTTAGCTGGCGCGGAACTTCCGGAAGGTCGGGTGACGCCACGCCTCTTTGAACCGTGTTTAATTTGGCAGTTATATTCTATATTTATTCGATTCTAAAATATATTCCCAAAAATTTTGAAAGTTGTTTTAATTTGTATCACTTGGATATGATTTGTATTAGAAAGTGCTGTGAGTGTGACGCTTGAACGGAAGGAAGTCAACCTAACCTAACCAACTGCGTATTTCTAAACTGCGTATTTCTATACTGTGTAGCCGCGAGAGCTCTTTGGCGCGCTGTCTTCGGCGAAGTATTGCGCGCGCAGATTTTGACAGCGCGAAATACCTACTTTAGCAGAAATACCAAGCCTTAAGTAGCTTCAATAGTTGTGAAACTGTTTTTTATCTAATGTTATTTAATTTCAATTTACCTATGTTATTTTATCTCCAATAATATTTTAGTTATGTTTTAAACTTTAATAATTCATGATGTTTATCTTCAACAGGAGACGGTCCCTCGGGCCGCAAGTCTGCTAGTCCGGACAAGCAGCGCCTGCAGTTCATTACTACCGCGGCTGCCGCCAAGAAACAGGTCGAGGCTGCTGAAAAGGAACTTAACAAGGTCTGTAACAATTACCTAATCGATCATAAGCTACAAAATTTTATTATGAAGCAAGAACTTAACACGGTTTATATCAGTGGTTCCTAACCTTTTCAATGTCACCCCTGTAAACAAGTATGAGAATTGAGTTTACCCCTAATTTAAAATAAACATCGATTGGATCATATAAACTTTATATGATCCAATCGATTACAAGCTAAGACAGTTTAGTAGGTACTCATTTATTCTAGATAAGAGATCTTGCTTTTTGCCGTTCCTTACATCCAGCATTGGCCTACCATGGGCTAAAATGGTAATAATGACATCAATATTTGGCTAGTAGCTACATGAGGGATTGTTTCGGAGTCTTCATTTTAGAATTTGTCATGTCTCTTTGTTATATTGTATTCCATCACATTTAAAATTTTAAACCTTAGTAATTTTTTGCACTTTAACACAAGGCATTAAAGTTGAAAATAAAATGCATGCGTTATGCGCGTATGAAGAGGGGGGGCTTGTGGGCCGTGCCCATCCCAAAATGGTTTAGTCAGAGTAAATACAAATGAGTAGGTCATCTTCATAGAAACGCACCGAGCGTTTAGCGGGGAGTTGCGCCGAATTTTGTCAGTGTGCGTGCGCGCCACATACGTATTGGCGCGCTCACATACAAACCGCGCTCGGTGCGTTTCTATGAATAAATCTTTGGACAATTTCACACAGCGCCAGCTAGCCCCAAAGTAAGCAACTTAATGCTTGTGTTATGGGTGCTAGCTTAACGGATATACTACTTATATACTTTTTTTTTTAAATACATACATATTATACATGGTAACACCCAGACCCGTCACAGAAATTAAAATTCATCATTTCAATTTCTGCCCGGCCGGGAATCGAACCCGGGACCTCTCGGCATAGTAGTCCGCTCTGAACCACTACACCAAACGGCCGATGAAGATGACCTACTCATTTGTATTTACTCTGGTTTAGTGCTTACCCCAGAAAATCTTAGAAATAGTATATCTACATACTTAATGACACTAATCCCCGCCCTCCCCAGTTGGTTCATATGAGAGCCTGGGGCTCCCTAAAAAACAACCCTAGAAGATTCGTCAATGGTTACCATAGTGTCCTGGTGATTAAATGTAATTTTGATTTTGTTTGCAGCCCGCGATAGCGCCGAATGGCCCGGCGGCGACCGCGGATCTGAAGCACAGGCTGTATGACAGCGCCGCGCATCTCAACGCAGCCGTCGCCGCGCTCGTCGCCGCCGCCGCCGGTAAGTGTATATCCCATCAAACTACGCACTAAATAATTTAATTTACACGTGTTTTCATGCGATGGCCAAGTCAATAATTTATGTAAAACTTTAAACATTTCCTGGCCTGGACTTGGTATTACATGGATCTCACAACTTTTTACCGTAGAACAACTGAGTTGCGAGACTTGGTTTTTTTGACAAGTATTGTTTTTGATTCTCTCTTCTTTTTGTATATTTTGATCTCATTTCTTTTTGTATTTTGTAGACAGCAGTTATGTATCTAGAAAACTGGACCGAACTGAAACTATTGGTTCAAATTGAATGAAATTTGAAATATACCGTGTCTTTACAATGCCTGCATGGTTACTGAAAATTCAGTCTTCTAGTTTTATCCACAACGAAGTTACAGGGGGTCGAAAATGGCCTGAATTGCTTCGAGAAAAGGATGGTACGGCCGTGCCGCTTTTTTGCTCGACTTGGTGGGGGCACTGCCGTGCCCCCAGATGTAACAACACAGATCACAGAAACTAAAGCAGAGTAAATACAAATGAGTAGGTCATCTTCATAGAAACGCACCGAGCGCGGTTTGTATGTGAGCGCACCAATATACGTATGCGGCGCGCACGCACACACTGACAATTACAACTATTGGCGCGCTCACATACAAACCGCGCTCGGGCGTTTATGATATGAAGATGACCTACTCATTTGTATTTACTCTGACTAAAGGGAGATGTGACAAGGGGGCAGGGCCGGTGTCGCAGCAATATGCCCAAAAACAGAACACATTGCTCGTGACAGCAATGATGACAGCAGCGACGTCATAATGTAATACATAACAGTTTACATTGCTTACGTAGTACTAAAGATTATTCGAACGTTGAGTACTGATACCGCAGTGGATAATGAGCACACATTTTGATTACTTTGTGTATGTGAATTTCTAATGCGACACCATTGAGTTATAATGTACTAAAGTACGGCCAACTAGCAGCGGTACAAAAGGTCGATTCGACTGTCGAACTGACAATCTATTCTGTCTCTTCCCATCTTGTGTATTTGTCGTAATGTCTCGTTTTCCAGTCAAAATATGTCAAAGTCAAACCCCTGCTATTCTAAATGACCATGACATTAGGTTTGTTTACATTTGGCATCGCTTCTCCTTAGCCGTACTTTTCGTACTACTTCAATGTGCGACACTGAATTTTGAACTCAGCGTATTAGTTTGTGGTATTAGTTGCTTGTTTTTAATTTTGGGGATTTCTCGTGTATAAAAATGAAACACTGTGTCTTCTTTCAGACCGTGAAAATCCTGACTACGTAGCGGCAGACAACGCCATGAACACAATAAACCAACTCCTGCCGCAGGTAGTAAAAGGTAACTTAAGAAAACTTATTTTTACTTAAATAGACTGCAATTTTAGACCTTTTTAAATAAAGAGGTACTTTTTTTTACTGCTTTAAACCAAGTCCATACAGGCTTATGACATTTTAAAATAAATAAATAGATAGTAGCGCCATCCTGACAATGTCATAATATCTGGGACGTTTCAGTGTAGAACATCTAACAGGCTTTTGACATCTTAGTATTACAGTTTGACATTTGACACATTTATTACAGATACAAAATCAGCCACTTCGGGCGAAGACGACAAGACTCGAGAGGAAATATTGCGCGAACTCAGGGCACTGTGTGACGCCGCGAGAGGCATTTGCGAGAGCGCGGGTGCCGCCTCCAATGAGGTATGGATCAGATAGATAGATAGATAAATATTTATTTGCATCACCATAATGTAACATAGGGTAGATAAGGCTTAAAGCTAAATAGATCATTATGAACCCTGTCGGGCACTGTTTTAGAAGTGAGGATCTACTTTTAATTTATCGCAATTTAGACTATAAAAGTATAAGTCGTTAATAATTTTATTTTAATATTCTTATGTATAAATAATAATATAATTTAAAAAAATTACAGCTCTCTAGTACCAATAGTTTCCAAGCAAAACCTCAGACAGACAGACAGACGGACATAACGAAACTATAAGGGTTCCTTGTCAGGACTACGGAACCCTGAAAATGCATTAAAATCCCATGATATAATGTCAAATTACGTATTTCATATTGACACTCTTGAATAACCTTAAAATTCTGTCACGCTATGTAATAAAAAACATTCATTTCACAATGTTTTTACCATCTTACAATGAAAAGCAGCTCATCGTTTACTTATAGGATATCGCACATTTATCAACCCGGAAAGGGATCGTAACCGTATCAAGTCGATGCAGTCAGTATTCTTTGTATGAAACTCCATACCACAACGCACAGTACGCACACTTATCCGCACGGTAACGTAAACGCCTCGCCTAGTGGTTGACAGCGCGCAAAATGCGATGACAGCTCGCAAAAGTCGATGACAGCTCGCGAAAGGCGATACGGTGTTGATCCCTTTCCGAGTTGATAAGTCTACTATGAGCTTTAAAATGAAATTTTAATCAGACCACAGTTAAACAGCTTGGAGAATTTTATTTTGAAATAGCTTAAAAGGATTTGATCAACTATCATTAGTCGAAAGAAATAAAGATTCTTATTTAGTTTGTGTTTTTTAGGATCTGAACAGATCAGCGGCGAAACTAGCCTGCGCGACCGGCAAACTGGTGTACGTGTTCAATCCCCGTGCCAGCCAGGACAAGGAACACGAGGTAAATATTCCATCAGTATTTATTTATACTAAAGCCCGGTCTGTGAGCACGTAGAATTTTGTCCAATGACCCCAAGCTACCCATCCTTATCGCTCGCGCGTAATTATGTTCCTGTCGCGCTCGCACACTCACTGCGGGCGCCCGTCGCACAGTCGCGACAGCAACATAATTACGTGCGAGCGATAAGGATGGGTAGCTTGGGGTTATTGGACGAAATTCTACGTGCTCGGCGACCGGACTATAGACCTGTTCAGTTCATCTCCGCAAGTATGCATCGAAACCAAAACACGCACGGCGTACTCTCCTGGGATGTTTAATCCACAAGGCATTCACAAGCAAGTAGTGAGTGATGTGTAAGCGCGCGTATTCTTCAATCATTGTAAAAAAATCACTGGAAGTAAGAAAAAATTGGCGTGTGGTGCGCTAGATGGCCACACAGTAGCTTCTTGTAACAGTCAGCCTTATCGTATCGGCACAATACTGATCACTGACATAAGTCAAACGAAATGGTGCTCGCCCCTTGAGACAAGATAAATCCTACTATCCTACTAATATTATAAATGCGAAAGTTTGGATAACTAGATGGATGTTTGTTACTCTTTCACGCAAAAACTACTGAACGGATTTTGATGAAACTTTACAGTATTATTTTTTTATAACCCAGAATAACATATCAATCATAGGCTATAATGTATGACAAACTAAATTTCAAAAAAGCTAGTTTCACCATATTGTTGACGACATTGAGTAGACATTTTTATAAATACCTTCGCGAAGAAACTTTCTGTATGTAGTACATTATTATTCTGTGTTTAGTGCCGTAGTCTACTAAGTTTTTTTTTAACATTAAAGCAATCTGTTTTTCTCAGATTCTGGATGTGTCATCATCCGCGTGTGAGAAAGCCTCGCAGCTGCTGAACGATGTGTACCAACTAGCTGCCGAAGCGGATGGTGAAGCTGGCTCACAGCTCGACGGCGCCGGCTCCAAGCTGGCCGACGCTGCCAATGCCTTGCTCACCACGGCGCAGGTAAGAAAGAAAGAAAGATACATTTATTACAATGGACATCACATAATTACAGGCAATTACATAGACATGACAGTGGCACACAATAATGGAAGAAAAAAATAATATAAAAACAAGAGTAAACTGAGCAGAGCCACCCATTCACCAACAAGATGAAAAATGAAAATGAAAAATATTTATTTCGTTAACAACAACAATTAATGGAATTTGAGGTGGACTCTTTCTTGTAAGTGCAATGGCACCTGTGCCAGAAGGAGTCGCTCTCCCTTAACAAATTAACAGTAACATTTTTTTTTTATCATAACCAAAAAGTAACAAAATCACCACATATTTAGGTTGCGTTTGGTGTGTGTGTGTGTGCTTGTGTGTGCTTGCGTGTGTGTGTGTGCGTGTGTGTGTGTGCGTGTGTGTGTGTGTGTGTGTGTGTGTGTGTGTGTGTGTGTGTGTGTGTGTGTGTGTGCTTGCGCGCGCGCGTGTGTGTGTGTGTGTGTGTACACGAGTATTGTATCAAGTAGAGTATTTCAGCAATTTTTCAGTTTCATCATAGTCTAAGGTTTTTAACAAGATGCCCACTTCAACGGGACCCCACTCAGCATATGCCGTGGCCCACGGTGACGAAGGCCACGGCGCTGGTTTTCAGTGTGCCCCATGCCGAGTGAGGGCCACGGACCATTGGTAAAATAAATAAAATAGTAAGCTTCATAAAATTGTCTAGATAAACATACATAAATTGTAATATTAGTGCACAGAAAAATACAAAAGGCTTGAGACACAGTCACATATCGTTATTAACATTTCCACACACGTGGTCGCTTACTAAGAGCCTCATAAAAAGGCTCAAGGTCACTCAAAGGGCGATGGAGCGGGCTATGCTAGGAGTTTCCCTTCGTGATTGAATCAGAAATGAGGAAATCCGCAGGAGAACCAATATGACTGACATAGCCCGCAGAATTGCTAAAATCAAGTGGCAGTGGGCGGAGCACATAGCTCGTAGAGACGAAGGCCGTTGGGAAAGAAAAGTTGCGACGACCACGGGCCGGAAATGTGCGTTCCCTTCGAGAGGCCACTGTGGAAAACGAAGGTTTCGTATACATAAAGATTTAGCAGAACCTCTAAAACAAATGTAGCCAGAATGATAAATTTGTAGGTGTTGTAAGTTGGACGCTACAACCCGCCGAATGTGGTCCCTCAGATGAACTATGTCAAATACCAAATTACTGAATCTGACCAAATAAGATGATTTTGATGAATGGTAATATTTAGGAGGTAAATCGTAGGGCTACATACGAAAATAAGAGCTCTGGATAGTTACTGCAAATAAAGAAAATCCAATCAGACGATGGGCCCTCAGTTCACCAGTGCACAAAATTTACTTTAATGCTACAAATTGGAACTTGAGACTAAGTTTCTTTGGTATGGTTTTAATTTTAGCAGAAGTAGCCACAATGCTACCCTGAGAGTACAGGGTTTATATATTCTACTAGTACAGAATAAAAGCTCTAGTAAAGTGAGCCCTCGGAACACACGCTAAAAACCAATTCCATGATAAATATCTCGCCCAACTCATTGTTTGATAAAAATAGTTTACACCATTTTATGTACAAAATTTGCAGTTTAAAATTGTATTAAAATATTTTTGCTGTATAAAGTATTTAAAGAAATATCTTGCTTCTTAAATTCTCCGTAATGATTTTGTGTATGTTAACCACATTGTCGATTTTTTTAGGAAACTCAAAACTAAAGTATAAGTAGGTAGGTATTCTGTACTATTGCCTAAGAGGTATTTTGAGATAAATCCGAGTCTATTGATTTTATTTTAATTAAATAGGTACGACGTAAAAATAATTTTATTTAAAGTACCTACGCATTGTGTGATACGGAATAGATTTAAAGCTGTGATACAACAAAATCGATTAATGCCGCGATTCATTAATCAATAGCAGTGAATCGTTCGTTCGTTTCAGCCAAAAGACGTCCACTGCTGGTCAAAGGCCTCCCCCAAGGATTTCCACAATGGCCGGTCCTGTGCCGCTCGCATCCAGGTACCTCCCGCGACCTTCACCAAATCGTCGGTCCACGCCACGTCTTCCGGCTCGTCGTCGCCACTCAAGAACGAGCTATGTGCCTAGCCCAAGCTGCCACTTGATTTTAGCGATGCTGCGGGCTATGTCAGTCACTTTGGTTCTCCTACGAAACTCCTCATTTCTGATTCGATCACGTAGGGAAACTCCGAGCATAGCTCGCTCCATGGCCCTTTGGGTGACCTTGAGCCTTCATGAGGCCCATAGTAAGCGACCACGTCTCATATCCGTATACCATCACTGGCAACACACACTGGTCAGTCTTAAATAAACAAAATAAAATAAAAAGTATTTAATTCATAATAATAAATATATAGATAACAGTGATCCATAAATGTTAGTAAAAACTTAGGCTAATGTTAGTATCTTATTTCTAAAACCGACCTCGTCCTGCTCAGCATGTGGCCGATCAGTGGACAATCCCCACTTTCGGCTATCTCCTTCAGTACGCTGTGGCACAGTTTTTAAGACACTGCGGTATTTCGGACGTGAGAATATCGCGAAGCTTCCCGGCGGACGCTGCCCAGCCGAGTTGAATTCGACGATTGAGTAAAAAAAATCGCCCTGTATACATGGTGATTTTGTTATCAGTATACTTTTTTTATTATGCTCTATCTATAGAAATGTTATCTTGAATTTTTTTAATCGTGGTATAGGTTGTGTAGGGACACTTTTTCTAGTTATCTATTAATTTTCTGATGTGTGGTTACCCTAATACGAATATTTTGTTCACACATAAATGAGTCCGTTTTATTTCAAGAAAGGAAATATTTACACACCACACAGATACTTAAGTTTGTACTACGAAATGACTACGTTTTTATATTATTATGTGTAAATTAATACACCTTCCACCTTGTCTCTAAATATGATAACTATTTTCTGAAACGTGTGGCCCGAGGGCTCACTTTACTAGAGCTTTTATTCTGTACTAGTAGAATATATAAACCCTGTACTCTCAGGGTAGCATTGTGGCTACTTCTGCTAAAATTAAAACCATACCAAAGAAACTTAGTCTCAAGTTCCAATTTGTAGCATTAAAGTAAATTTTGTGCACTGGTGAACTGAGGGCCCATCGTCTGATTGGATTTTCTTTATTTGCAGTAACTATCCAGAACTCTTATTTTCGTATGTAGCCCTACGATTTACCTTCTAAATATTACCATTCATCAAAATCATCTTATTTGGTCAGATTCAGTAATTTGGTATTTCACATAGTTCATCTGAGGGACCACATTCGGCGGGTTGTAGCGTCCAACTTACAACACCTACAAATTTATCGTTCCGGCTACATTTGTTTTAGAGGTTCTGCTAAATCTTTATGTATACGAAACCTTCGTTTTCCACAGTGGCCTCTCGAAGGGAACGCACATGGCCGGAAGACGTAGCGTGGGCAGGCCTCCCACTAGGTGGATCGACGATTTGGTGAGGTCGCGGGAAGAACCAGGATGCGGGCTGCGCAGTAATGCAAATCCTTGGGGGAGGCCTTTGTCCTGCAGTGGACGTCATTTTGCTGAAACGAACGACGTCTTCCACCCACTGAATGCGATTTTTAAAAGCCTATTTGCAGAAAACTAATGACTGGTATAACTTTATTGACAGCTCACAGCTCCGTGCATGCAAGACCCTCGCTGCCAGGCATCTCTAGTCGCATCAGCTAATGCGGTATCCGCCGCCAACCAACACCTGGCTTCCACCTGGCTACCAGTTATCCAGGACCAGAAGTACCAGGCCCTTGGCGAGAAGATACAGAAGGGAAGGAGCGAATTAGAGGACGAGCTGGAGAGATTGAAGAGGGCGTGTCGTGTCGGTGACAGTGGAAATGGTGAGCTGTTATTTAGTTATTCTTGCTTCTGAATGTATTGTAACTTCCTACTTTTTTATATTTTTAAACCGTCAGACAGTGGTGTTTGCGTTTGTTGCGGCGCTTCTTCTCAGCACTTGCCAAATGTTTGTCTCGAAGCGCTGGCAGGGCAAAAAAAGAATGAGACACGTAATTAGATACATAATTTAATTATTTAATTAGTCTACACAAAAAAGATAATTTTGATTTTGATTTTGTTAGCTTTTTTGCAATGAAAAGTAACGAAGCATGCGGTGCGTAATTCATATTATTGGATTGTGGACTTGCGCATTTCTGGAGCACCAATCCAATGCCAATTTATTGTAATAACGATGTTTTTTATCAGAAGTGCAAGTGAAAGGCGTCACCCGACCAGCGCTGACAAAGGACCCGAAACACTTGAAGTTTGTCAGCACGGCAGCCGAGGCAGAGAGCGTTCTCCAAAAGGCCGAGAAGGAATTAGATAAGGTAACATCTAAACTGTAACAGTAGGACCCACTACTTAACAAGCAGGACTGCATCTGATTTAACATCAGATGTGATTGCAGTCTGGCCTTGACCTGCTTTGTTCTGCATTAAAATGAACCATATTTATGAAAATTATTAATCAATTGTCTTTTACAGCCAATAGTGGCAGCTAAAGGCGGCCAAATGCCAGCTGACCTACAAAACAGGTTGGCTCAAAGTCTCGCCCAGCTCAATGCTGCCATCGCTGCACTTCTAACTGCTACGGCAGGTATGTTCATTAAATTGTTATTTTTTTAATTCCATTGCTGCTTAGTTAATATAGTTAAAAACGTGTGTAATGGAAGAAAAATTGATGGATTCTTCACAGGCTTTTGACAAAGTAATTCATTTACAGATCGTGAGAAACCAGACTACGAAACTGCGGAACAGTCCATTCAGGCTATCAACCAGCTGATGCCACAAGTTGTGAAAGGTAATTAAATATCTAAAGACTTTTGTGGTGTGCTACAAGGGACTATACTTGGTCCAGTGTTCAATAGTGTACATTAAAGATTAAGAATTGAATGTTTTGTATGTTTCTGTTCAGATACTAAGGCACTTAGTGATAGCAAAGATGAGAAGGAACGTCAGGCGTTATTGGATGAATTGAGGAGTATGTGCGAGGCGACTCGCGGTATATGCTCTAGCGCGAGAGACGGCAACCACGAGGTAAGGACCTAAAAAATATTTGTCTTGAAAAAGTAGAATAGTCAATATCTATTGCATTCCATGTTGTACATAAGGTCTTAAATCTAAATACATATAAATAAGTCTATTTAACTGGAATTGTTTTTAGGATCTGAACAGTTCAGCGACGAAGCTAGCTAACGCGAGCGGCAAACTGGTGTTCCAGTTCAATCCGCGCGCCAGCCAGGATAAGGAACGCGAGGTAAATACACTAGTCTACCAGTATCTAGGGATTTATATGTAGAATAGGGTATATGCCAGCGCCAATCAAATGAACGTACTTTTTAAGAGCGTTTACGTCTAGCGTGGAATGTCAAGTTTAGGTAATTTCGATGCTAGTTTTATTCACACTAAAATAATTATGACTGTGTGCGTGTTCTCACGCTCTATAGTCAAATCAAAATACTTTGATCCACCATCGTAAAAGTATGCCAGGCTGTCAAGCTGACAGCTCAAGGAAACTATAAAATCTTCAAATCTTCCAACACCGACTCCATAATTATAAATAATGGTATACATTAGTCCTAATCAATAATAAATACGTAAATTCTTTATCAAATAGTAAATTATCACGGCCATTCTCAGGTGAGCTAGTTTTTGCGTGTCCGGGCTGTTAAATCGTTAAAAATGACAAATTAGAGACATGCAAGTATTTTTATATGTTACTTAACAACCCCATCCAGTTGTGCATTAAATCATAGGCTTCTATTTTAAGTATTTGTGACTTAATTAATTTCATGAACCTCTGTTCTCTAATTACCGTCACGCGTCCGCACACCGACTTAATGTTAAAACTTGGCTGTAATTTTTATGTCGTATAGATTTGGTTTATTCCATTCAACATTTTAAAGAGTACACAAGATTGTCTTACACATAGCAAAATATCTATTCAATAGAACCATTCTGTAAATAATTAGAATTAAATAACTGCTTGTCCGAGCGAAAGTCCTAATTCCCGTGACGTTTTCTGTTTTTGGGCACACAAGCCTAAATAATAATATTTGACACATCATGTAGGCGCGCGGCGCGAGCCCTTAGTTGGTTCTAAAACCTGTTAGCAAGTAGACGTCTATTGCGTTGGCGTACCGTCCATGAATTGCGTAAGAGTATAATTACCATATCTTTGGTTTTCAATTTTTCTATTTACCATGTCCTTATTTTTATACTCGATTTTTGAAGGTAGATCCACGTTGTTAATTTAAATAGATTCAGTACTTTGGCCTTCATACGTTGTAGTAAGACAGTATTTGCATACGCTGAAGATTTTGGAAATTTTGAAGAAAAACTATCGTTTTATAATTTCCATGTACTAATTACCGTATATTTATAATCACCGTTGTATGAAATTATTACCTACAAATTGCACTCACGATTGAATAAGTATGATTATAAAATATGAAATATACCTAGACTTTCGCATAACAACTGTACGGACTTTTCTTCCAATCTGACAATCAAAATTTTAAAAAACTTTCGTTAGAGTAACCTCGAAATAGATTCGATTTCATGACGAATGTTCAGCTTCAGTTGCTGCATGGTTGTTGGATTTAAGAGTATATTTTAACCCCTTAGGTGACCACACAAAAAGAAGTTACCTGGAGTGAAATCGGGGCTTTCTGATGGCCAGGAGATGTCACCCCTGCATGAAACATGTCTCGTACCAGATATTTATTTTTACTATTAGTATAATTGATATTAACATCTTAAATCATTAATTAATTCTAATATAATACCATTAACATCTATCCATAATACCTTTGCCCTAAGAAGATGAGATTTTCCAACAAACAAAAAAATAAGAGAACAAATCAACAGACAATGGGACTTTTCAAGGCAAGAGTGTATAGGCACTTTGTACCATCCTAAACTGCATCCTACCTGCTTTGTTATGCATAGAAAAAACTTCGTGATATGCAATGGGTACTGGACAGAAGAAGCTTGGAGAACAAACTATATACAAATGGATCCTAAAACCCATGTAGACATGGCATCGACTTAGCCTCGCAAATGTAGAAATACTTTAACGTTTTCAAAATAAAGTTTTAAAAATATTGTGCTGTGCACCTTGATTTACAACGTCCACTGAAGTGATATCAAACGTCAAAGAGGGTGTGGAAAATCCTGTAAAGCTTACAACCAAAGACTAGACCTTCATGCAATCTATTTGCTGCATCCCTTCTAAATTCTAAGAATTCTGCATTTAGGCTCAGGAGAAAGCGAATAGCATCAATCTGAAAACTTATTGTAAAAGAATCGAGGTGACAAATCATGGGATATGCTGAGCTGGAACTGTCATTATTACAAATTCAATTTAATCTGATAATGGGTGATGGCTGATCGCAGGTAGATTAAAAAGAGGAAAAATCACTTAAATCATTAATTAATTTTTCGACATATGCTAAAGCCTGGTCCGTGAGCACGTAGAATTTTGTCCAATGACCCCAAGCAATATAATTACGCGCGAGTGATAAGGATGGGTAGCTTGGGGTCATTGGACATGTAATATGCATATTCGAAAAATCAAATTTGTGAGATCTCCTGATCCATTATCTGTACGTTAAATCGTTTGTACCACATTGAAATCAAATAAATGATGATTAAGATTCTGATGAAATGTGAATGTGACACGTAGCCCCTTCTGGCCGAAACTAAGTGTTCCTGTTATAGCCTCGATTATTGCAGTATACTGAAAATATCTTGATACAATAAATAATAGAAATGTGTGTTTTCCTTTTTTCAAAGGGTTATTAAGTGTACCTACAGCGTTTTTTATGACGCTATATATTTATATACAAATTTATCAATGCAAGATATTGTTTTCTTGCTATTTTACATATTTTTTCTAATTACCGTTAGATTAAGTATTAGCATTATCTAATTACCGTGACCATAAAATTTTTGGGTCTCATTTACGCGAAAACCGCTTGGAATAATTTAACGCCTTAACGATTGTTAAATTCGTACTTTTCATGCGTTTCATATTTAAATGCGTTTAAGTCAATTAAGCCAAATTTCAAAAATGATATGGTAATTAGGCTGAGAACGCTTAATCGTGAGAATGGCCGATC